>NC_066528.1:15659514-15727014 GCF_024679095.1 Eriocheir sinensis | reverse complement strand
CCTTCCTTCCTTCGTTTTTATCTTTTTTCCTTCATTCCTTCCTTCCTTACCCATCCTGTCATTCTTTTTTCCTTTCTTCTTTTCTTTCTTCCTTCTTTCCTTCTTTCTTAATCTTCTTTTTTTTATTTCCTTCCCTTCATCTTTATACACGCATTCCTTGACCTCCTCCTCCTCCTTCTCCTCCTCCTCCTCCTCCTCTTCCTCCTCCTCCTTTTCTCTTTCCACTAAATTAATCACATTCTTTCGTCTTTCTCTCTGTTCTTACTCGTCTCTCTCTCTCTCTCTCTCTCTCTCTCTCTCTCTCTCTCTCTCTCTCTCTCTCTCTCTCTCTCTCTCTCTCTCTCTCTCTCTCTCTCTCTCTCTCTCTCTCTCTCTCTCTCGTAATCAAATAAATTAATACAAAACGGAATAAGAAAGAGAAAAGACTTACAATATAAAAGAAGGGAGGAGGAGGAGGAGAAGGAGAAAAGGAGGAGGGATAAATCTGAGGGGATGAGAAAGGAGAAGAAAATGATAAGGGAGGAGGAGAAAGTGATGAGTGGGAGGGAAAATGAGATTGGCAGTCAAACTATCACCGTCACTGTCCTCGTCGGCTTCCCATTTTTCATTTTGAGACACGAAGAAAACGGAAGAGAGAAAATGGGAAGAAAGAAAATGGGAAGAAAGAAAATGGGGAGAGTAAACATTAGAGATATACCTGCGGATTTAGCCTGAAGGGGTGTCAGAAGAGGCTTGAGGGGAGGAGAACACTAAGAAAAGAGTGAAGGAAAAGTAAAGAAAAAGTTTAGAAAAATAAGCGAAAAAAAGTGAAAAAATAAATGAAGAAAATGATTGAAGTGAAGAAACGTAGTGAAGAAAACAGTGAAGAAAACAGTGAAGAAAACGGTGAAGAAAACAGTGAAGAAAACAGTGAAGAAAACAGTGAAGACAAAAAAATGAAGACAAAAAAATGAAGACAAAAAGTGAAGACAAAGTGAAAAAAAAGTAGAGAAAATGGAGAAAAGGTGAAGAAAAATGAAAAAGTAAAGAAAAAAGTGAAGAAAAGATAAAAAGTAAAGAAAAAAGTTTAGAAAAAGAGAATTTCCCGGCGGATTCAGCAAGATGGGGTGTCGGAAGAGGCTGAGGGGAGGGGAATACTCAGAGGAGAAGAATAAATGGTGTGGATAAAAGAACCGAAAGAGGAGGAGGAGGAGGAGGAGGAAGAGGAGGAGGAGGAGGAGGAGGAGGAGGAGGAGGTTCAGAAATACCCGTGAAGAGAAGGGGAACAAGAAGGGACTTTCCGTAAGGCTTTAGCAAGAGAAGGTATTGAAAGAATCTAAAGAGAGGATCAGAATTCGTGGCGGAGAGGAGCAGAAGAAGAGTTGAAAGACGAGGAAAGGAAGAGAATGAGTTTGGTAAGAAGAGAAGCAAGAAGAGAAGAGGATAAGGAAGAAGAGGAGAGGAGGAGGAGAAGCGGAGAAGAGGAGGATTAGGACGAAGTTAAAGAAGTCTAACCATTTTGTCTTGAAGGATGAAAAATAAAAAGTAAGAAGAGGAGGCGGAGGAGGGAGAGGAGGAGAAGAAGAGGAAGAAGAAGATTAGGACGAAGTAAAAGAAGCCTAAGCATTTTATCTTGAAGAAGGAAGAGAAGAAAAGCAAAAAAGAGGAAAAAGAAGAAGAAGAAGAAGAAGAAGAGCAAAAACAAGAACAAGAAGACTAAGGTGAAGAACGAAAATAAGAAAAAAAGAAAGAGGAGAAGGAGGAAAAGGAGGAAGAAGAAGAAGAAGAACAAAAAATGAAAAAGAAGAGGAAGAAGAAGAGTGAAAACAAGAAGAAGAAGACTGAAGCGAAGTAAAGAAGAGAAACCATTTAGTCTTGAGGAACGAAGAGAAGAAGAAGAAAAAAAAAGAGGTTGGCTCAATTCTTTTCTTCTCCCTCCCGGTCGGTGCCTTCAAGAACAAGATGGGCGCGAGGAAGCAGTTATTAGGCGCCGTATCTACGTAATTGCCTTCATTAGCGTTGATCCTGCAAGGGAGTTTATCGTAAGAGCCGACCTAACTATGCACGTCGCTGTGGGAGGGTGCGGGTTGTGTGTGTGTGTGTGTGTGTGTGTGTGTGTGTGTGTGTGTGTGTGTGTGTCTGGTTTTGTTTCGTTTGTCATCTGTGTCCGTGGTTGATTGGCTGTCTGTCTGTCTCTGTGTTGTCTGTTTCCTTGTCTGTCTGTGTCTGTCTCTATCGTTTCGCGTTGTAGTTTCTTTGTCGGCTGTGAGGAATAGCGTGTGTTGACTAGTTGGGCATTCTGAGTTTGTTTAGGTTATTTTGTCGTGTTGTTGTGGGTGGGAGTGGTGATGGAGTTGATATTAGTGGATGCTTAGCTGGTGTAAGTGGTGGATGTGGTGATGGATGTGGTGATGGATGTGGTGGTGGTTGTGGTGGTGGTAATAATGTCAAAACTTTAGGACTGGGTGAAAAATATACATGATTTATTAACGTAATGCAGGCAGGAAGACTGACGGCCAGTGTTTTATCCTTCCCGCCAGTACAGCCGCGTCGTGCCTGAGGCGTCTCCTCGCCGCGGGGACTCCACCGATTTTTTGCTGTAATTCTTCCTCCGTCTCTTTTTGATGCCGCGCTCACTTTCATCCTTCAGAAGCCCATGCCTGTGTTTCTTTGTATACGGAAAGACGTCGAGACGGATGTTGCAAGGCTGTCCGCGGCACAAAGGCTGCGAGGCGGCCGACGAGTGGCGGCGGCGGCCTGGTGGCAGCGACGACAGGCCGGCAATGAGGGAAGAATCGTTGGGGCGGGCACAGCAGCGGGGCGGTGACGCCGTGATGGGGATTTATGTTGTCGCCTCATTCTGGCTTGTCCTGAGATCAGAGCGGCGCCTCCCGCGGCCCCCGAGGCGGCCAGAGGCTGGCCCGCGACGCTCGGCCGCTGCAGGCCTCGGCACAGCCAGGCGGGGCCCCTGCCTCGGTTTTCCCCACGGCCCGGATCCCCGTGTACCCTTCCCCTCTCTCAGTGCCGCCCATCAGGCGCCCACACGCCCACACGCCACCCGCCGAGACGTGCCGGCCGCCCCGCCCGCCACACGCCGCCGCCTGGCAGTGAGTGATGCGGTGACTCACGGGTGACGTTCAGCCGCCAGACGCGCCGTAAGTCACTCTGCCTTTGACATCGCGTGCCTTGTCAGGCGGGAGATGGAAGCTAAATTTAGTTATGATTGGATCCTCCGCGGCCTGCAGGGACCAATTTTGAGGAGCGGCGAGCCCGCGCCGACCGCCACGACACGCCGACTTTAAACGTTTAGTGGCGTCTGCATGTGTGTGTGTGTGTGTGTATATATATATATATATATATATATATATATATATATATATATATATATATATATATATATATATATATATATACACACACACACACACACACACACACACACACACACACACACACACCAACGATAAACAGACGCAGACGAGCTCATTGAATCACAGGAATAGGCCATGAAAGCCCTTGGCTTGAATTATTCTCTCTCTCTCTCTCTCTCTCTCTCTCTCTCTCTCTCTCTCTCTCTCTCTCTCTCTCTCTCTCTCTCTCTCTCTCTCTCTCTCTCTCTCTCTCTCTCCTCCCACACAATATAATGTATAAGGGGGGGGGGGGCTCAGCGGGTCGGCAATCTTCAGCCGGACGAAGGCGGATCACAGGGCTGTCGATCCTCGCGCCGGCAACAAAATATTCCCAGCCAACTGGATTACACTGATCAAAGCGGCGCCCCAGTTATATCTCCCGAGTTTTCCCTACAGCAAGCAGTTTACATGCAAATAGGAAGATATTGCATGCGGCACAGATTGGCGGCGCTTGAGCAAGGGGCGGGAGGGCGAGCGGGAGGCGAATGGCGGTGTGTCGCTGATGGCAGGCAACGCTGAGGGCATCGCTCGACATGGCTCCGTGTGGCCCTGATGGTTTTCGCCTCTTATTAGTAAACGAGATGAGACAGGGAGAGAGAGAGGAGTGTGGCCATAATAAGACGCCTTTTCAGCAGCCTCCGAACATCTGAAACACCGAGAAAGAGAAAAAAATATAGTGGAAGCGATAACTACCAGAGAGACAGGATTCCGGACATTATAAGCCGCCGTTTCAACAGCCCCTTAACATCTGAAACACCGAGAAAGAGGAAGAACTTGAAGTGGAAGCGATAACTATACTAAAGAGAGAGGATTGAGGACATAATAAGACGCCGTTTCAACAGACCCCAAACACGTGAAACGCCGTGAAAGAGGAAGAACTTGAAGTGGAAGCGATAACTATACTAAAGAGAGAGGATTGAGGACATAATAAGACGCCGTTTCAACAGCCCCCGAACACCTGAAACGCCGAGAAAGAGGAAGAACTTGAAGTGGAAGCGATAACTATACTAAAGAGAGAGGATTGAGGACATAATAAGACGCCATTTCAACAGCCCCCAAACATCTGAAACGCCGAGAAAGAGAAAAAAAAGTAAAGTGGACGCGATACATATTAGAGAGAGAGGAGTGCTGACATTTATAAGACGCCGTTTCAACAGTCCCTTAACATCTGAAACGCCGAGAAAATGGAAAAACTTAAAGTGGAAGTGATACATACTAGAGTGAGAGGAGTGCTGACATTTATAAGACGCCTTTTCAACAGCACCTCGAACACCTGAAACGCCGAGAAAGGGAATAAATGAGAGCAAAACGATGAGGTTGATCACGGTAGAGATTACGAGGGAGCCAGAACTCGAGTGTATGCAGACAAACCTCCTTTTCCATATCTTGACTGCAATCCCCGTACTGCAGGAATGACCTCGAGCGTGTCCTCCTTCCCTCTGCTTGCGGTTCACACTAAATGCTTAAACGCCATTCCGCTTCTGGGCTCATGACGTTTCGCCCCCCAAAAAATCGAAAAGGAGTCAACCATTCTGCAATATTACATAATCTCTCCCTCTCCACGAAAAAAAAAAGATAGAAACCCTTTAAAGATACCACGTTTTTTGTTTTGTATTCGGTTTTTCTTCGTCTACAGCGCCTCGGAACCTTAGTGTGAAGCCTCAAGCGCATAATTTAAGGGCCTTGTTCTCGTTGCCTCGCCGGATAAGTAGAGGGGAGGGGAGGAGGGGTGCCTTAGACGGGAGGAGAGAGAAGGGTGCCTGCTTGAAGGGACCGCCGAGTCAGTCCCAAAATGACGCGTGTGAAGAGCCATAAAAGCACCACAATTATGCAAAGAAGGAGATGCTGGTAATAGCCCTTAATTCGCGTTAAAATGCCGTTAAGAGAGAGAGAGAGAGAGAGAGAGAGAGAGAGAGAGAGAGACGTAGTTTCATTTCAGAAGAAGAGCAAAGAAGAGAAATAAGTATGAAAAGAATGAGAGAGAGAGAGAGAGAGAGAGAGAGATTGTTATTGTTTTGTTATTCTTGTTTTAATTTCTCCTCCTCCTCTCTCTTTCTTTCTTTCTTTCTTATTTTGCGTGTAAGTCTCCCGTCTCTTTCTTATTCCTTTTTCGTATTTGTTTCTTTGATTACGAGAGAGAGAGAGAGAGAGAGAGAGAGAGAGAGAGAGAGAGAGAGAAAGTATTAGTAGATAGATACATAGGTAGACAGATCTCCTTCCACGGTATAAACTCAGGAACAATCTTTATTATCCTTCTACGGTAACTGATGCATTCTACAATTGTCCTTTCCGAGACAAAAATAAATCGAACCTCACCCCGTTTTCTTTAGTGGAGGTGAAACATCTTTAAATCAAACATCTAACCACATCTATACATTATACATATATGCATTACCCAACAAAGTCATATTAGGATACACAGCAACTGACATCAAACCTTCTTTACGTTTAACCTATGGCGCTGGGAGGCTTTCTCGGTGGGGCCTGAAGGTTGACCCCAGCCCGTTATGGCGCAGGCAAGTGTTTATAGTTGCGCCACCTTGGTCACTCTACACCGCAAACGAAATAAAGCGAATGAAAGTGTTTGTTCCCTTATACATATCCTTCTCGCTGTGTTATTTGTGGCATAGATGGAAGAGCCAGCGTGTAGGAAGGAGGCTCAGGCTATTAGGTCACTCCCCGCGACCTCCCGTTCCTTCGCCCGTCCGTGTGAGTGAGAGGAACCTTCACCTGTGTTCTACTCCTTACCTGGCTAACGAGACACCTGTATAAGGGGGTAGTTAAGGAAAGTGAATGAAAAAGGCGAGACGTTGCTAGCCATTTAGCTTTTTTATGTCTTCTTAGTAAGTGAGGAGGAGGAGAGAAAGATGGAGGAGTGTTTGGAGGAGGAGGAGGAGGAGGGGGAAGAGGAGGAGGACTTATGGGACCACAGAATAGAAAGAGAATGTGCTTGAAGGGGTTATGGGGTTCGTTTTGGTCAAATTTGGGGTGAAAATCTTGGAAACCTTTCATAAACACACACACACACACACACACACACACACACACACACACACACACACACACACACACACACACACACACACACACGCACTCACACTCACACATTAAGGTCACGTCTCTTGCGTCCTATTTGCTTCCTCGAGTCTGTTTGCTTTCAACTTTTTTATCCGCCTCTTTTTTATACGCCCGAGAATTTTTCAGCCTTGCTTTCTCGTCCGCACCCTTCGCCGCGCCGCCTCGAGCCAATCCTCTGTTTACTGGACCCATTTTTTGCAGATTTTCACCTTTTTCCTGCTTTCCTCTTCCTTCCCGCCCTTCCCTACCCAAACCTCCCTCATTTCTTTGATCTTCTCGCTGTCTGAAACTCTTCCCGCTTCGCTCTTTCCTCCCGCCCTACGCTATACTGCTTTCCATTAACCTTCAACTCTTCCCGCTTTCTCCCTGTCTTCCCGCCCTTCCCTACGCCAACCTCCCTCATTTCTTTGATCTTCTCGCTGTCTGAAACTCTTCCCGCTTCGCTCTTTCTCTTCTCGTCCTTCCTTACACCGCTTCCGTTTACCTTCAATCCTTCCCGCCCTTCCCTATCCAAACCTCCCTCATTTCCTTGGTCTTCTCGCTGTCTGAAACTCCTCCCGCTTCGCTCCTTCTCTTCTCGTCCTTCCTTACACCGCTTCTCTTTACCTTCAATCCTTCCCGCTTATCCCTTCCTTCCCGCTCTATCCTACGTCAACCTCCCTCATTTCCTTGGTCTTCTCGCTGTCTGAAACTCTTCCCGCTTCGCTCTTTCTCTTCTCGTCCTTTCCTATACTGCTTTCCATTTACCTTCAACTCTTCCCGCTTCTCCCTTCCTTCCCGCCCTTCCCTACGCCAATCTCCTCATTTCCTCGGTCTTCTCGCTACCCTCAAACCTTCCCGCTGTCCCCTACCTCTCGCCGTGCCCTATCTCGCCTCCCTTACCTCAGTCTTCTCGCTATCTTCAACCCTTCCCGCCTCGCTCTCCCCCGCGTCCTGTTCCACCCCGCTTCCTCACCGCCGCGGCCTTCACATCCCCCAAAGCCTTCTACAGATCTATGCGTTTTTACGAAGTCCGCAAGAGGTCGCAATGCCTTATACAGTTCGTCTGGCCCTCAAGCTGCTGTACGCGTGGCCTTTGGGAATCCCGCGAGAAGGAAGTGACGTTGATACACACACACACACACACACACACACACACACACACACATACAAGTCCTGTCTGTCTGTTTGTGGTCGTCAATAGCAGTCCCGCTTTTTTGTTTCGTATTCAGACTCTTTACCGTTACCTGAGATGTGTTTTTTTGCTTGTGTTTTATTTGTGTTTGCATTCTTTCCTACCCGCGATGTTTGGTAAGCGGTATATTTCCCGTTTCTCTCAAAGCTTGGCGGAGTAGACTAAAGGTGGTTGTTTTTCTGGGGGTGTTTTTTTCCTTTGATTTTCTTTAGGTGGTGTTTGTTTTTTTGTTTTTTGTTTGTTTTTTTGTATATGTTTTGTTTCGTCCTTGTCTTGTCTCAGAACGTTAAAAAAAATGTCCTTCTTCTCCTCTGCTTAACATTCTAACCTCGTGACTGTCATTCTGCAGCACACACACACACACACACACACACACACACACACACACACACACACACACACACACAGACAGATTCCACCCCTCCTATGCACCCTCCACGTCCCTTCCACCTCCTCTCCACCTCCTCCACCTCACCTCATCTACCTCCACCCTTGCCAGCCTCCACGTCCCTTCCTCCACCCCTGCAACGCCATAATCATAATCATCATCAGCTTCCTCCTCCCCCCACACCGTGCATTCCACTGTCCACGAGGGTGTCATCAAAGAACTATCCCTTCTCGGCCTGATAACAACCACCACTACCACCACTAACAACAACAACAACACGGGGTCTTCAATGGTTTCGTTTCATGCTCTGTTCGCTTCGTCTTGGAGGCTCCGTCAGGCGAGTGAGTGCAGTGACTTAAGGGTGGAAGTTACCAAGCGCTGCGTCAGATGTTCCCTCGGGAGCCATCTGCGCCGCGGGTCCGATAATGCGGGAGTGAAAATAAGGCGGCGCTCAGATGCTTTGGGCCAGTTTCACAGTTCCCCATGATGGGTTAGTAAGCTCCCAAACCAATACTAGAGCCTTCGAAATTTCCTTGTATAGTGTCTGGTGTTTGTATTTAAGTTCACTAATTTGACGAAACTGTACAGGAAAAGTCTTGTGTGTTTAGTGTGGCATCGAAGACCTCACCGTTTTGGATTGTATGGGATTCTTTTGTTTGGTTTGGGCTGTTACGAAGACACTGTGTTGGACTCTGAAACCTGCTCTCAGTCATCACGCGCTGCAGCAGCTGTTCCCGAGGGAGACCTCTGCGCCGCGGGTCCGATAATGCGGGAGTGAAAACAAGGCGGCGCTCAGAGGCTTTGTAAGGGAAATCTCGCGGCGGGGTCTCCTGGCGCCTGAGTCACGGGGAGGGGATGGGAGGAGCTGCCCCGACCCTCCCTCGCCCTGCTTGGATTTCCTCCGATTGTTACGTCCTCTACGCTTAAACGGTGATTAAATAGTGTGTGTGTGTGTGTGTGTGTGTGTGTGTGTGTGTGTGTGGAGGGGTGATGGTTGAAGAAGGAAGAGAAGTAAAAGGAGGAAGAGGAGGTGAAAGACTATGAGAATTAGGAAGAAGAAGAAGAAGAAAAAAAGAAGAAGAAAATAATTAGGAAAAGGAGGAGGTGAAGGACAAGGAGAACGAGGAAAAATGATTAGGTCAAAATAAAAGAAGTAAGCATCGTGTGTGTGTGTGTATGTGTGTGTGTGTGTGTGTGTGTGTTCCCTGGAATGGCTTAAAACTCCTATGAAAGCCTCGTCAAATATGTGCTTGGACGACGAAATGTTGAAGAATGCGACCTCTGACTGGCTGGCTCGCGGGGTGCAGGCAAGCGTATGACACACAAGGGACCGTTGATCGTAAGGCCTGCAAGCTATATGGGGGTGTGCGGAGGGGTATGTGGGGGGGTAAGGGGACGTGTGGAAGGCGTGTGGAGGGCGTGGGTGTGTGTGTTTAGTCTTTCCTCGGAGCAAAGCGATGATTGCATGGACCAAGACGGATCAGAGAGAGTTCAAGTGTCAGAAAGGCATTAGAAGTTTGATTCTTCGAGTGTCCAACTTCAGGAGGGAAAATGAGGACGCTGAGTGATGATGATGATGAGGAGGAGGAGGAAGAAGAGAAAGAAAAGTTATGAGTCCTCGCTGTAAAGAAATTCAAGAAAGTGGGAAAAAGAAAACGAAGACCAACTGGATACTAATGGGCGACAGATGGTTGGCGGCACGTCTGATTTCCTGGTGTGTGTGTGTGTGTGTGTGTGTGTGTGTGTGTGTGTGTTTTGGGGGTGGTTGGGGTGAAGGGGGTCAGGCAGGGTGCGTATTCATATTTGGGAGCGCTAATCATTAGGTGGGACACTGAAAAGACTTGTTTAGGAAGGTGTATGACTGGCGTGTGTGTGTGTGTGTGTGTGTGTGTGTGTGTGTGTTTGTCTTACACACAAAAAGAAACACACACACAAAAAGAAACACACACACACACACACACACACACACACACACACACACACACACACACACACACACACACACATAGAGTCATTTTACCATTCTCTACCTTCTCCCCGCTTCTCCACTTCCCCTTCCATTTATATCACTCTTTCGCTTACCTCTCCCCCACCCCTTTCCCTTACCTCTCCCCCACCCCTTTCCCTTACCTCTCCCCCACCCCTTTCCCTTACCTCTCCCCCACCCCTTTCCCACCCCCTTCCCTCCCATGTAAATTATCTTGAGTATGGATTCGAATTCCCTTATCACAGGGGTTTCAACAAGGGATCGGGTAGTGTTATTGATGAGATTTTGTGGTGTTTATATATTCATTTGATTCACCTTCCTCTCCCCTTCCTTCTCCTTTTCCTTCACCCTTTCATCCCCCCTTCCCTTACCCCTTCCTCATGTCCCCCTCTCCCTTCCTTCCCCTTCCTCCCATTCCCTCCCCTCCCTTATCCCTTCCTCATTTCTCCCTCTCCCCTTCCTTCCCCCTTTCCTCCCCCCTCCCCTTACCCCTTCCTCACCTCTCCCTCTCCCCTTCCCTCCCCTGTCCCTTGCTTTTCTCCACTCCTTCCTTTATCCCTTTCCTCTCCATTCTCTCTCCCCTCTTCCTTATCCTTTCCCTTGACTCTCTCCCCATCCCTTCCCTTTCCCTATCCCTCCCTCGCCCCTTCCCTCCCCTCATCCTTTCCACTCCTCCCTCACCTCCTTCCCTTCCTTACCCCTTCAAACCCTTCCCTCTTAACCCCACCAGCACCCATTTGCAAGAGGCCTTCGACCCCCCACCCCCACCCCACACACACACGTACACACACATTTTTTTTCACATCTCCATAAATATTCTCAACACTAATTACCCTCAAGTCGCTGTCCATGTCTGCCCCCCACGCATATCCATCCCTGGCGAGGTATAATACTTTTTTTCTTCTCCTCCCCGACAGGTAAGTTCCCTTGGTCCTCCTCCGGCTGCCCAGGCGCCCCCGACAAGCCCGCAGTGGGATGATTTATGTTCGCAGGTAAAGGCAGGTGAACTGAGCCCATTAATTACGCCAGGTTAGTGAGTGAGCGTGTGTGTGTGTGTGTGTGTGTGTGTGTGTGTGTGTGTGTGTGTGTGTGTGTACTTTTATGTAAGGCTCTTGACGTTGGTTTTCCCTCATTATTTTTGTTACTTAAGGTTTAGTATAAGTAACTCTGCACTTATTTTATTTTCTGAGTCCTTTTTCTTCTTCCTTTTTTCTGTTTTCTCTTGTTCTCTTTCCTTTTTCTTCTTCTCTTTCATCGCTTTCATTTTCATTTCTTTCCTGATTCTTGTTGTTTTTTCTTCTATATTTTCTTGTCACACCTGTTTTATTTTCTTAGTCCTCTTTTTCTTCTTTCTTCTATATTCTCTCGTTTTCTTTCTTCTTTCTCCTTCTCTTTAATCGCTTTCGTTTTCATTTCTTTCCTGATTCTTGGTTTTTTCTTCTATATTCTCTACCTTTTTTTTCCGAGTCCTTTTTCTTCTTTCTTCTGTATTCTCTTGTTCTCTTTCCTCTTTCCTCTTCTCTTTCATCGCTTTCGCTTCCATTTCTTTCCTGATTCTTGGTTTTTCCTTCTCCATTCTCTCGTTCTCTTTCTCCTTCTCTCTCAAGACTTTCACTTTCATATTCTCAGCATCTCAGGTGTTTGGGAGTCGCTAAACGGGTGGCTTATAATGTCCGCAAAACTCCCTCTCTACCTTCTTCATCTCGTAATAATAATAATAAAGAGTGTGTTTGTCTTCCATCGTTGTTGTCAGTTACTATATCATAAGTCTCTCTGCACATATATTAATCCCTGAGCCGTGTTTTAAAAGTGTGTGTTTGTATGTCAGTAACTGTGTCTGTCTCTGCAAAAGTATTATTCCCTGAGCCGTGTTTTAAGTGTGTGTTTGTATGTCAGTAACTGTGTCTATCTCAGCAAAGGTGTTATTCCCCGAGCCGTGTTTTAAGTGTGTTTGTATATCAGTAACTGTGTCTATCTCTGCAAAAGTATTATTCCCCGAGCCGTGTTTTAAGTGTGTTTGTATGTCAGTAACTGTGTCTATCTCTCCACCGGTATTATTCCCCGAGCCGTGTTTTAAGAATGTGTGTTTGCCATGCAGTGTTGTCGCCGGTAACTTACGCGCTCATCTGTCAGAGAGAGAGAGAGAGAGCCCTGTGCCACTCGTTCGCCAGCTGTTTCTTGTTCTTCTTGTGGCTAATGGATCAACGCAAGCTATAACAAAGACTGCAGTGATAGCAATGATGGATGAGAACAATGATACGGCTTTCCCCGCAACCCGTGTTTATGTACCGATCAAGGGAGCGGCTCTAGTTGCTAATTCAGTGACGTCCATTGTGGTCTCGAGAGATTAGCGCCATGATTAGCCAGCCCGCGCATTCCCTTCGTCTGAGAGAGATAGACAGATAGATAGACAGAGAAGTAGAGGAAGGGAGAGAGAGAGAGAGAGAGGGGAGTGGAGAGAGAGAGAAAAGGCGAGAAAATGTAAAGAAAATCGTGTAGGAAAGGAAAAAGGAGAGACAGACAAGAAAAGGAAGGAGAAAGAGTGGAAAGGGAAGGAAGAGAGAGAGAGAGAGAGAGAGAGAGAGAGAGAGAGAGAGAGAGAGAGAGAGAGAGAGAGAGAGAGAGAAGAGAAGAGAAGAGAAGAGAAGAGAAGAGAAGAGAAGAGAAGAGAAGAGAAGAGAAGAGAAGAGAAGAGAAGAGAAGAGAAGAGAAGAGAAGGAAATGAGAATAAGCTAACAGTGAAGCAGGAGAATTAAAGAGAAAAAAGGGAGAAGTAAGTAAAAGAAATGAACAAAACCACCAAACTACCCCTGGAAATGCACAGAAACCCTACGAATGCCTCAAATATACGTGAGCTTGGACGCCGAAATGTTTAAGAGCCTGAAGTCGACTACCTGGCTGAACCCTTTAACACGGTGCGGCGCCTCTTAGTGGGCAAGGCATCAGGGCAGCCACTTAGCCCCTGAGTGCTCTGATAGGGCGTTATCGGGGCCGTGAGCAGCGACAGGCGGCGTGTTTGGCGGGCGTGGCCACCGAAGCCCCTATTCTTAAACGCCTCGACACCTCACTTCGCCCGTTTGAAAAGAGGTAGAAGTAGAAGTTGAAGTTGCTGCAGGGTTTTTCATGGACTGTTTTGTGATCATAGTGACAATTTGACACGACTTCTGCATCTTGAACCTTGAAAGTCACTCAGGAAAATGCCGTTAATCTTCTCTGTGGCCATGGGAAAATCGCCTGTTGTCGCTGCTGCACGAGGGGAAGGGGAGGAAAGAAAGGAAGGAAGGAGGATAAGGAGGATAGAAGAGGGAGTGAGGGGATGAAAGAAGGGGAGGGAAGAAGGGAAGGAAGGAGGATTGAAGAGGGTGGGAAGTATGGAAGGGAGAGCTGGACTGGTTTTGCGAAGAGGTTTAGATGTTTTAGGTTCGTATGGAAAGTAAGAGGGAAGGAAAAATAGGAAGGAAGGAAGGAAGTAAGGAAGGAAGGAAGAAAGAGCTGGACTGTTTATAAGGTGGTTTTGATACATTAGTTTTGCATGGAAAGAGAGGTAAAAGGAAATAAAGAAAGGAAGGACAAAAATAAGGAAGGAAGGAAGGAAGGAAGGTAGGAAGAAATGAAGGAGGAAAGGAAAGAAAGAAAGAAAAGAGAAAGAAGGAAAGAAAGAAAGAAAAAGAGATTGAAAGAAAGAAAGGAGAAAGAAACAAAGAAAAAAAAGAAATAAAGAAAGAAAAAAGGAAAAAGAGTAAATATAAAAAAAAGGAAAAGAAGGGAAAAGGAAAAGAAAGAAAGAAAGAAAACACGGCAGGAAGGAAAGAAGGAAATAACGAGGGAAAGAAGAAAGAGGATTAAATAGCCTTAAATAGAGTTCGATCGTCCACGTTAAGCACCATAATGGCCTTCCTGACTCGAGATACATTATTAGGGCAACCTCCTCGCGTGCTGAGAAGGAGAGAAGAGAGGACTGAGGGCGGAACAGAAGGGTTGGATTCTATGACAAAGGAATCACTCATAATCGCTTAGTATTGGATTCCTCTCTCACCCTTTGAGTGCTCCTCTACTAATGGGGCTTTCAAGTTAATGTCAAGCTTTGTAAAGAGAACATTTTTTTATATATATCAGACAGTTTAGCTTATTTTCAACTATTGTTCTTTATATTCGAGACTTTAACTTTTTTTCACTAGTTCTTGAGTATGATTTTTTTGTTGTTATTTGATTAAAACTTTATCTGAAACATGCGAGATTCGGTAAAGAGTATGACAATGTTTTCTGTTATATATGAGACAGTTTAGCTTATTTTCAACTATTGTTCTTTATATTCGAAACTTTAACTTTTTTTCACTAGTTCTTGAGTATGAATTTTTTTGTTATTTGATTAAAACTTTATCTGAAACATGCGAGATTCGGTAAAGAGTATGGCAATGTTTTCTGTTATATATGAGACAGTTTAGCTTATTTTCAACTATTGTTCTTTATATTCGAAACTTTAACTTTTTTTCACTAGTTCTTGAGTATGAATTTTTTTTTGTTATTTGATTAAAACTTTATCTGAAACATGCGAGATTCGGTAAAGAGTATGGCAATGTTTTCTGTTATATATGAGACTGTTAAGCTTTATTTTCAAAACAATACGTCTAGTCCTTTATTTTTTTCAACTATCTATTCACCTAATCTATTCCTGTCCATTCTTTCTCCATATGTCTATTCTTCATTCTTTTTTCCCAAAACGTCTATTTCTTCCATATTTCGTTCTTTCTGTTTTTTTATTCATTCTTTTTTTCATTACTTAACCTTCTATTCTTTTCCTTTTTCCTTCAACAGTTATTTATCTAATTTTCAACTGTCTATCCTTTTTCTTTTCAAACGTCTATTTATTTATGTTTTTCTCTAATCATCCATTCATTCTTTTTCTGCAACCTGTTCCTTTTAATTTCATTACTTAACTTTCTATTCTTTTCCTTTTCCTCCAACAGTCAACTTTTTTTTCACCCGTATCTTTTTTTTTCTTTTAAAACGTTACTTATTTACTATCCTCTAAACACCTATTCATTCTTTTTCTGCAAACTTGTTCCTTTTTTTCTCAATTACTGAACCTTCTATTATTTTCCTTTTTCCTCCAACAGTCATTTCTTTTATGTTTCAACTGTCTATCCTTTTTCTTTTCAAACGTCTATTTATTTATGTTTTTCTCTAATCATCTATTCATTCTTTTTCTGCAACTTGTTCCTTTTTTTCTCAATTACTTAACCTTCTATTATTTTCCTTTTTCCTCCAACAGTCATTTCTTTTATGTTTCAACTGTCTATCCTTTTTCTTTTCAAACGTCTATTTATTTATATTTTTCCCTAATCATCTATTCTTTTTTTTTTGCAACCTGTTCCTTTTTTTTCCATTTCTTAACCTTCTTTCTGAAACAGTGAGGCCTTACACGCTATGTCTCACGCCTATTAAGAAAACAATTGATAGACAGATAAACAGATAGATAGATAGATAACCTGTACTGTCTCTCTCACCCCTAATCCATTGTCCACCTTCCCACCTTTCTCTTCACCTTCACAAATCCCAGGGAAAGTTTTTATCCGTTTCTCCTCCTCTGTAACGACCTTTTTACCTTCCCCTTTGCTGAAGACGAGCGCGTAATGTAACCTCTCAGGATATAATTTTCCAGGTGTTAAGTGTGAAGGATTGAATTCGCTTCGTGGAGGATCTGAACCCCTGAACACACACACACACACACACACACACACACACACACACACACACACACACACAGTTATAATGAGACGCCGTGTTTCATTGTTAAGTGAGACATTATTTTAAGACATTCCCATATTCTTAGACATTTCGACCCCCGAAAACTCACCTATTTGACAAGGCTTCCGTAAGAGTCTTGTGGGCATTTCCATGGGTAGTTTTATGTCCCTGGTGGTGGTTTGATCATTCTTCTGTATAATGGACCTAAAAAAAACTCTCTTGAGAACCCGATTGATCTCAACTCCTCTTAGTCTGTTTTTTTCCACTTTTTCCTCTGTTTTTCTATCTATCTATTTATCTATCAATCTGTCTATTTTCCCTCGCTTTCTTCCTTTATCAGACAATTTTATCCCTCTTTCTACACTCCTGTCTTTTCTCTCTATCTTTTTTTTTTTTTTTTTACGTCATGGCCTATTGCGCCGGTAGGCTTCTTCCCGGTGGATCCTGAATTTCTGATGGTCGGTCCAAGGCTTCTTCCCGGTGGGGCCTGATGGTCGGCCCAGCCCGTTCTGGCGCAGGCGAGTGTTTATAGTGGCGCCATCCTGCATTGGCTCATGCTGCCCTCCCGGAGCTCATCTTTAATCCTAGAATCTAGAGTCCGGGTTGATAGGTGGTCTTCTGGACAGCATGTGGGTAGTTTTAAGCCACTCGGCGGCGGCTGAAAAATCCCAGCTTGGTGGCACCGGTCGGGGATTGAACTCGCGTCCTCCTGAACGCGGGACCGTCACGCTATCCATTCAGCCACCGCCTCCATCTATCTGTAAGTCTATCTATCTATCTATCTATCATTCTATCTATCTATTTTCCCTCGCTTTCTTCCTTTATCAGACAATTTTATCCTTCATTTTACACTCCAATCGCTTCTCTCTTCCTCTATCTATCTATCAATCAATCTATCTAAGTCTATCTATGTATCTATCTATCTATCTAAGTCTTCCCTCGTTTCCTTCTTTTAACAGACAATCGTATCCCATATTCTTCCATTCATACACATCAAGCAAGAGGTGTTTCCACAAGACGGGCGAGCAGATGAGATTATTCGATCGTAACTCCTTTTCCTCCTCAGTAAGAGAATTAAGCGTGACATGAGGGTAGGCAGACACGCTTTCAGAATATAATATGCTCTCTTGAATTGTGTGAACCGGCTTTTTATACCAATCAATTCCCCTCCTCTTGAATTCCGTCGCCATGTTGCCTCTCTGTCTATCATCTATCGATATTTTCATGCTGACTGCTCTTCTGAACTTGTTAACTGCATGCCTCCCCCCCCCTCCCGCTGTCCCGCTGCACTCGACTTTCTACCCTTGCTGAATCCTATACTGTCCAAATCCCTTATGCAAGAGTTAACCAGTATCCTCATTCTTTTAACCTTCCGCTGGTAAACTCTGGAACAGCCCTCCTTTGTATATATATTTCCCCCTGACTACGACTACGATGATGTACAGAAGTGCTTTGATCTTTCCGTAGCTTATTCTAGTGGCTGACGGATTGATTGTTACTAAAAGCAGCCTCTCAATGATCCAACATGCTCTCTGCTGCCTGCTCGTCCATGTTTCTATGTTTCCTCCGCCTCCTCCTCCTCCTCCCGCCTCTCTGCCACATAAATTTTTCCCGTCGATTGAGTTTTTACCTTTGTTAATGCATTCTTGAAGGCGCTAACGAGTGAGGGGGGGGGGGGAGGAGAGAGAGAGAGAGAGAGAGAGAGAGAGAGAGAGAGAGAGAGAGAGAGAAACAGACAGACAGACAGACAGACAGACAGACACAGAGACAGAGACAGACAGAGACAGAGACAAACAGAGACAGACAGAGAAAGAGACTGAGAGACAGAGAGATAGACAGAGAGAGAGAGAGAGAGAGAGAGAGAGAGAGAGAGAGAGAGAGAGAGAGAGAGAGAGAGATACACCCTTCGCCTCGTGTGAGCTCAGTGTCAACAAAAAAGATAAATCTCTTCATGTTTTATGCATCCCGGGGCTCGAACGGCGGTGTACTTATGCCTGTTTGCCGACGCGGAGGACCTGAATAATGAGCGGAGCCTTGGAGCGATTCTTTGATCCCTGGACGAATGCCTTTCTTTCCCTTTTCCTTTCGATTCCCGGGCGGAGTGGAAATATTTGGGCGGCTCTTCCGATACCCTACGCCCCTGTCCACCCAACAGTGAATGGGTACCAGGTATTACTCGGGGGTTGTGTCCCGTCTCCTGGCATCTGTTCCCTTCTCCTATAATTCCCCTTGTATAGGCCAACCGTCCTCTTGCAGACTTCTTACAATTATGTTCCCCTTCTGTCTCTCTCCGGCATATGACCACAGATGTTGCGCCGACTAAACGAAACTTTCCAACTTTTTCCTGTCTCCTTTTCCGTCTTCGTGTTCTGCCTCCCATGTGATTTCCTTTTTCCACGCTACTATTTTCTCATGTTTAGGTTTCCCCAGGTAATGGATGCTTGGGGAAAACTTGGGGAAGGTAAACCGTGGTGACCCGGATGCATATTCCCAATCTCTCTACGGGTGTGGGGTCCTTGTGTGACGACGCTCGGCTGTGGCTTCGAAACTAACCAAAGGGTGTCCTAGAAAATACTCTCATTGTGATTCCCATTCAAAACTAATCATGTATTTAACTAACTAAACCTAACCTAACCTAACGTTACCTAACCTAACCTGACCTAACCTAACCTGACCTAACCTAACCTAACCTGACGAGGCCTGACCCGTGCGTGTGGCTTCGAAACTAACCAAGGGGCGTCCGGGAAAATTCTCATTGTGATTCCAACTCAAAATAATCCTACATGTAACTTATTAAAGGTGAATCCTCTCTTCATTTTTTCTACGGTTCCCACGCCTCTTTTTATTCTCTATTTGAAAGAATCTAAATTGTTGACCAGAAGTAAGAGCGAATATTTTACCTTCTCTTTCTCCTCCTTAAGCCCTTTCTATGCAGCCTAGTTTTCTCCTTCTACGAGTACCTCTGCTCAAAAACAGGCTCATTATTAAACTGTATTCAAGTGTACTGTCTCCCGTATTACAAGCTCTCCCTTCCTTGGTCATTCCTTTGATCAGTTCCAGACAGTTTGAACCTGTATGTGAACGCTTTCCTCATTTTTTTAATACGGTTCCCACGCCTCTTTGTTCTGATACGATCACGTCTTTCCCATCTCCACAGGCATGCAAACTTGAATTCTTGACCAAAATTAGTGAACGAATCTTTCCTTTTTCCTTTTCTTTTCTCTCCTTTTAATTTCCTTTTTCCGTTCCTTTCCTCCTCCTCCTCAACTCTTCCTTCCTTTGCAGCCTCGTTTTCTCCTTCTACGAGTACCTCTGCTCAAAAACAAACCCTTATTATTAAAGTGTATTCAAGTGTACTGTCACCCGTATTACAAGCTCTCCCTTCCTTGGTCATTCCCTTGAGATCAATTCCAGCAATATCAGTAACCCAGACACATTTCCATACAAGCTTTCTATGAGTCACTTTTACGCGTCGAAGGCTACATCCAACACAGCAATACTCTCACTTAGGAATAGCATAGTGAAGGTAGACTAAGAAAAAGAGTAATTGGAATTGAAACTACGAGGGAAAGAAGTCGTGGAGGAAGTGTCGTAAGTCGGGAGAAGGATCGCCCGCATTTAAAACATCAATCGTAACTTTCGTCGTAACTCCGAAGAGCAGATACCGAACTTGAGCGTGAGACAAAAAAACCGTCACCATAAAACAGCGGCAGTAGTAATAGTAGTAGTAGTAGTAGTAGTAGTAGTAGTGATAGTAGTAGTAGCAGTAGTAGTAGTAATAGTAACAGTAATAGTAAAAGTATTATTATTATTATTATTAGTAGTAGTAGTAATAGTAATAGTAATAGTAATAGTAATAGTAAAAGTATTAGTATTAGTATAAGTATTAGTAGTAGTTGTAGTAGTAGTAGTAGTAACAGTAGTAGTAGTAAAGTGATTTTTTTCTACTACAATACAAAGTTTTCTCATTTTTCCAGTACCATACGTGTTCACCTCTGTTTTTACCTTATTTCATCCACTACTCATTCTTTCTTATGCATCTTGAGCACAAAACATCCATCCCTTATATCTATGTACTAAAACCTATTCGATTCCCTTTTATCCCTTATTGTTTTTCTTTATCCAAACACTAATTCACACTTTTAATTCTCCCTTCTGCTTCATCTTGACCTCATCGCACCTCTCTTGTTCTCTCCCTCCTTGAATTTCACCTCTCTCCCCTCCTCGCCCTTCTTCCT
The DNA here is from genome assembly GCF_024679095.1 of Eriocheir sinensis. NCBI lineage: Eukaryota > Metazoa > Arthropoda > Malacostraca > Decapoda > Varunidae > Eriocheir > Eriocheir sinensis. The sequence goes on along the minus strand of NC_066528.1, from coordinate 15,707,012 downwards.
TTCCTTCCCCTTCATCATTTGCATAACCCTTCACAACCCTTCATCCACGCATCCTGTACTTGCCTTCACCGTCTTGCACTCGCGGCAGAACACCCAGGCACTTCACACCTCGCCTCCTCGGGTCTTGCGGCACGATTCAGGGTCCATATTAAACATCTCGCCCCCAAAGTCCACATATTTAACAGGGATTTCGTAGTTGTGTGAGCATTTCCAGAGGTACTTTTATGACCATGGTGGTGGTTTGACCCTTCTTCTGGACCGTGAACGTGAGAAAAACACTCATGGAAACTGATTGACCTCCTTATCGGCTTCAGGAAATAAGCTGAGAATACGTGGGTGCCTGCCTGCAGTGTTACCAGATATACGTGATTGTCTGTCTGCAGTGTTACCAGACTCACGTACTCAGAACATATCGTATTAATCAGTTGCAGGACCCAAAATTATCATACCTACACAAATAACGCCATTAAGTTAAAATTAGTGTACAAACTGTTAAATATCGATGTTTTCTGATATAGTTATGGGCCAGGAACCGAAGAATACAATGATGCCGAGTAGGATGGTCCTGTAACGTTGCTGTCAGGCATAAGAGACTCCCCTGAGAGCCTCCAACGCTGGTACATCCCTGCAGAGTCCCTTCACGAATCGCTTCCTTTCTCTTCTCCCCCATATTCGTCCCCGCCGCCAGGAGTCTGACATATGCGTAAGTTGATTGATTTTCCCCGAGTCACCCCTTGACACCTCCCACGCATATATCACCTGGCCATTATCCCGCCTGGGAGAGCTGTCGTCGGTGGGCTGAGGGGCATATGATTAAATATTTCGTCTCCCAGAGCACACACATCTGACATGGCTTTCCTAGGAGATGTGGTGGGCCCTTCCATGGTTAGTTTTATGACCCAAGTGTGAGTTTGACAAGGCTTCCGTCTGTTTTAGGCCTTAGAAATAATTAAACATTTCGCCATCCAAGCTTACACATTTGAATTTGCTTTCCTAGGAGTTTATGGACCTTTCATGGTTAGTTTTATGGCCCTGGTGGGAGTTTTACAAGGTTTCTGTACCGTGAACTCAAAAAAACACTGAGAACTTATTACCTCTGTTTTGGCCCTCAGAAATAATTAGATATTTATCCGCCCAAGCTTACACATTTGGCAAGGCTTTCCTAGGAGTTGTCGGCCTTTCCATGGTTAGTTTTACGATCCTGGTGGGAGTTTGACAAGGCTTCTGTACCGTGAATTCTAGAAACACTCTTGAGAACGCATTTTATCTCTTTTCTGCCCTTAGAAATAATTAAATATCTCGCCGCCCAAGCTTACACATTTGGCAAGGCTTTCCTAGGAGTTGTCGGCCCTTCCATGGTTAGTTCGTGACCTTGGTGGGAGTGTGACAAGGCTTCTGCACCATGAATTCTAAAACCACTCTTGAGAACGCATTTTACCTCTGTTTTATTTATCCACCCAAGTTTATACATTTGATCTTTTCTAGGGTTCTCTCCTTCTTCCATGGGTTTTTTTTACTGGTGGTGGAGTTTGACAAGGCTTCCGTACCGTAAACTCTAAAAAGCACTCCTGACAACGCATTTTACCTCTTTTTTTTGCCCTTTGAAATAACTTATGTGAGAGTCGGGAACGTCTAATCACCGTTGCCAGATTATCGTACTCAGAGCATAGTGTTTACCGGTTTCTGACGCCTAACTATTGCCAAGAAACATCAGGATTTAACTCTCTTAACGATAACTATAAATGGGTTTCGTTATTGGAGCCCAGAAGACAGTTTTGGGGTCGGAAATCGGGAAATATAAGCGGCTGAGTACGACAATCTGGCAACGTTGCGTCTATACCCACCGCAGCGGATGAGGACGCGAGCTGCTGACGAGCGGTTTGGGTTAAGGGGTTACTGCGCCATTTCTTGAAGAGCGGGCGGTTATCCTCGAGTTGCGGCGTCCAGAGGGTCTGTTAGTCTTTGTGATGTGTCCGTGAATGTCTGGCGCCTTGTCCACAAATGGTGCGACCCGTATAGGAAGCTGAAGGAAGGAAGAAAGGATGACAGGCAGAAGAGGAGGAGGAGAAGGGGAATGGAGGAAAAAAGGAGGAGAATGAAGAAGCACAAGAAGAGAAGAAGAGGGAGAGAAAGGGAGATGATGAACTAAACGCAAAGGAAAAGAAGAAGAGAGGAGGAGGAAGAATAGGAGAAGGAGATAAAATGAAAGATATTGAAGAACTACAAGTGAAGGAGAAGGAGGAGGAGGAGAAGAGGAAGCAGAAGAGAGAAAGGAAGAGAATGAAGAAGCACAAGAAGAGAAGGAGAAGAAGGATTAGGAAAAATGGAAGAGAGGAGGAGGGAGAACAGAAGTAAGAGATAAAATGAAAGATGAAGAACTACAAGAGAAGGAGAAAGGAGAAGGAGAAGAGGGAGCAGAAGAGAGAAAGGAAGAGAATGAAGGATAACTACGAGAAGAGAAGAAGGGAAACAGAGAAGGAGGAGGAAGGAGAGCAGAAGCAAATGATGGAATAAGAGAAAATTAAGAAGCAAAAAGAGGAGAAGGAGAAAGAGAAGGGGAAACAGGAGAGAGAAAAAGAAGATGATAAAGAACTACCGAAGAGGAAAAGGAGGAGGAGAGGAGGAGGGAGAATAAGAGGAGATAAAAGGAAAGAGAATGAAGAGAAACAAGAAGAGAAGGAGGAAGATAAAAGACAGCAGGAGATGAGAAAGGAGGAGAATGAAGAACAAGAAGAGAAGGAAAAGAAGAAACAAAGAAGCAGGAGAGGGAAAGGAAGAGAATGAAGAAGAAGCACAAGAAGAGGAGAAAGAGAAAAGGGAGAGGAGAAGAGAATGAAGGACAAAAAGGAGAAGAGAAAAATAGGAGAAAGAAGAGAAAAGAAGAAAATGCAGCAGAACAAGAAAATGAAAAAAAAAACTAAACACGAAAGAACGAAGATGGGGAGAGAGAAATAGAAAAAAAAAAAACACTACCAAAAGAGAGACAGAAAGAGGAGGAGAAGGAGGAGGAAATAAGGAGGGAGGAGCAAAAGAGATCGCAATAGAAGGAGGAGGAGGAGGAGGAAAAGGAAATGAAAACCAGAAACCAGAAACCAGAAAAGGAGAAAGAGAAACAAGAAACCACACCAACGAAAGGAGATGGAAGGAAAAGACAAAAGGTAAAGAAAGAAAAAGAAAACGTGTTGGCTTCAAGGGTAACTAAGATGATTGGAGGGAGGGAGAGCACAAGCTAACCATCTATGTGGGCCTTGGCTGAGGGGACGAGGCGTTGCAGTCCCCTCCCCCTTTGGTCCATATAGAGGCTTCCCGCGAGCTCTTGTGGTGTCGGGTATAACCAGGGTATGACAGTTATGCCTCGTCTGCCTTCATAAGTGGTGGAAGAGAGAGAGGGACGCAGACAGTGTAGGCGGGAACACTTGAAACCAAAATGGAGTTGAAAGTAAGGGTGGCAGAGGACGAGGCTGAGAAGGAGGTTGAGTAGGGGGAGGAGGAGGAAGCGGCAGAGACGAAAAAGGAGTGGAATGAATATATAAACCGAAGGGGGGAATATGCAAAGAAGAAATAAGAATGGGGTTATAAATATGAATAGAGAAATGGAAAACAAAAGAGGCGTGAAAAGAAGGGAAGAGAAAAATGATAAATAATAAACGAAAAAAAGATGAAACGAATAAATAAAAGCGAAGAAGAAATGTGTGAAGGAGAAATAAGAATGGGTTTAAATATATATAAATAGAGAAATGGAAAACAAAAGAGGTGTGAAAAGAAGGAAAGAGAAAATGAAATATGAATAGACGAAAGAGGAGTTGAAATTAATATATAAAAGCGAAGAAGAAATGTGTGAAGGAGGAAAAAGAATGACTTTAAATATATATGAATAAAGAAATAGGAAAAGCAAAGATGTGTGAAGAGAAGAGAAGAGAAAAAATAATTGAAATGTAAATAAAAGAGAAAGGGGAAATATGAAAAGAGAGAGACGAAGAAGGAAAGGACGAAAAAAAATAATTGAGCAGAGAAAAGACGAGAAATGGAGGAAGAAGAAGAAGGAGCAGAAAAAGAAGAAGTCGAAGACGGAGACGAAGACGAAGAGGTGATTTAGGATAAGAAGAAAAAATAAAAAAAAGTTCAAATGCAAATATAGAAGTCAAAAGAAAATATGAAAAAAAAGAGAGTGAGAGAGAAAGAAGGAAAAGGGGAGGAGTTTGAAGATAAGGAGCAGAAAGAGGAGGAAGAGGAGGAAGATGATGAAGATTGAAGAAGAATAGGAGTGAGGGAGTAGGGAGGAAGAATAAGAGGAGGAGGAGGAGGAAGATGATGAAGATTAAAGAAGAATAGGAGTGAGGGAGTAGGGAGGAAGAATAGGAGGAGGAGGAGGAGGAGGAGGAAAACAACAGGAGGTCAAGAATGAAAAAGAACGAGGAGGAAGAGGAGGAAGAGGAAAAGGAGGACGAGGAGGAGGAGGAGGAGGAGGGGAGTTGTTTTACATAAGGGAGGAGGAGGAAGAGCAGTATACAGAGCAAAAGGAGGAGGAGGAAGAAGAAGAAAAAAAAGAAGAAAAAGAAGAAAAAGAAAAAAAGATGAAAAGAAGAGAAAAAGAAAAAGAAGAAAAGGAGGTGACTGAGGAAAAGGAGAAGAAGAAGAAAAAGAAGAAGAAGAAGAAGAAAAACTTGGACAAGAACAAGGGCAAAAGTACCACCACCACCACCACCAACAACAACAACAACAACAACATCACCACCACCACCATCACCACCACCACCAACAACAACAACAACAAGGGAATCTGCTGCTGTATATGTCCCTGGAAACCTGTTGAGAACGAGTATTGTAGTTCAGGGACAGACCGACAGCCTTGCATGCCTCGACGCCGCCTGTGCCATCTCGGGAAAGTATCTTAGAAGGCAACCCATTAGTTTCTTTGGTTATGGTAATGGGGGGGGAAGGGGAGGGGCCAGGTGCAAGGAGGCTGAAGACAAAAGAAGGAGGAGGAGGAGGAGGAAGAAGAGGAGGAGGAAGAGAAGAGTTGCTTTGAGAGACTGAGACTAGAAAGAATAAAAAGAGATGAAGAAGAAGAAGAAGAAGGAAGGAGGAGCAAACAAGAGAGGCGAAGAAGAAGAAGAAGAAGAGGGAAGCGAAGAACAAGAACCATAAAAAGAGGAAAAAGGGAACAAAAAAAGGGAAAAGAAAAAGAAAAAGAGTAAAAATAAACAATGCAAGAGGAAGGAAGAGGAAGAAGAGGAGGGAAAGAAGAAGGATGAAGAGATACGAGAACGAGACTAGAAAGCAAAAAGAAGAAAAGGGGAAGGAGATGAGGAAGGAGAAGAAGAAGAAGAAGAAGAAAGAAGAGGAGGAAGACGAGGAGGAGGAGGAAGGAGAGGAAAGGAAGAACAAGGAAGAAGAGAAAAAGGAGAGTAAAGGAAATGAAGAACGAGAAGAACAAGAACAAAAAGAAGAAGAAGAAGGAAGAGGAGGAGAAGAACGAGGAGGAGGAAGAGGAGGAAGAGGAAAAGGAGAACAAGGAAGAAGAGAAAAAGGAGAATAAAGCAGATGAAGAAGGAAAAGAACGAACAAAGAACGAAAAAGAACGTAGGAGGCGGAAGCGAACACAGTGAACGCCCCAACGCACGATATGTCAAATACGTTCTGTTAATATAGCCGTTCATACCTTTTGCCTTTCTCTCGTTCCTGTTCCCTTCTGCCTTTGTTTCTTCACCGTTATGGTCTAGGAAGCTTGTTGCAGTGAAGGCTTTGTTGTGCATTCTCATAAGATAGATAGATAGATAGATAGATAGAGAGGTAGAGAGAAGGGGAGAATGAGGAGGAAGGGATAGAGACACAGGAATAAACGAGGTGAAAAGTAGAAAAGATTAAAGAAAGGAAGGAGTGAGGGAAGATGAGGCAAGGAGGAGGGATGGAGAGATAGGAGACGGTGATAAAGACGAGGAGAAAGAGAAGGTAAGAAGAAGAGGGAGAGAAAAGGAGGGAAATAAAGAGAGGAGGAAGAGAGATAGAGAGGAGGAGTGAAAAGGTGAGAAGTAGAAAAGATTAAAGAAAGGAAGGAATAGAGGAGAAGGAAAAGAGAGGAATGAGAATGAGTGAAAATAATGAAGGTTTTTAGTTAGGGATTCAGAAGATGAAGGAAGGAAAAGAAGAAAGAAAAGAATGATTGGGAAAGGATGGAAGAAGGAAATGGGGAAGGAAAGGGAAGGGATTGAAATGAAAAATAGTGAAAAATAGCAAAAAGAAGAGAAATGAAAATGGAGAGAAGAAAAACTAAAAAGAAAGAAAGATGAAGAGAAAGAAAGAAACAAGACAAAAAACGACAGAAAAGAAACTGGAAATGAAAGAAAAAAAGGGAAAAAAAAAGAAAAACCTGAAAACAAAAAAAGGAGAGAGAAAAGAAGACAAGAAAAAAAACAAGCAGAGAATGAATAAAGAAAAAAAGAAATACAGAAAAAAATAGAAAACAAAAAAAGGAAGAAAGAAGGAAGGAAATGAGAGAAAAAGAAAAAGAAAGAAGAAAGAAAAAAAATTAAAAGACAAGAAAGAAGAAGAAAAAACAAGTAGAAAATTAACAAAGAAAACAAGAAATACAGAAAAAAGAACAGAGAGAGAGAGAGAGAGAGAGAGAGAGAGAGAGAGAGAGAGAGAGAGAGAGAGAGACAAAGAAAGAAAGAAAGAACACTGCTGGATGACAGAACAGAGACATCTCCCCGAAATTGACCTCTCTTTCGGCCACCTCTTTTGAATCTTTTTATAGGAGCAGCGAGTAGCGGGCTTTATTTTATTATTGTTTCCTTTTTTTGTGCCCTTGAGCTGCCTCCTTTGTTGTAAAAAAAAAAAAAAATCGTGGCGCTGGAACAAGCCTGGCAGCCCCTCCCTCGGTACTGTGCTCGTAGTGAATGTTAACTTGCATATCTTCTTAATGATGAGGATGATAAATGAAAGGTTTGCTACAATAGGGCTACGATTATCTCTCTCCCTTCCCTCCCTTCCTCTCTTTCCTCCCTCCTTTTTATCTTATTTTTATTTATCCTTCTCTCCCTTCCCTTCCTCCCTAAATATCCACTTTTAGGGGTACCATTTATCTCTCTCCCTTCCCTCCCTTCCTCTCTTTCCTCCCTCCTCTTTATCTTATTTTTATTTATCCTTCTCTCCCTTCCCTTCCTCCCTAAATATCCACGTTTTGGGCTACCATTTATCTCTCTCCCTTCCCTCCCTTCCTCTCTTTCCTCCCTCCTCTTCTCTTACTCTTTTTTGCACTTCTCTCCTTTCCCTTCCTCCCTAAATATCCACGTTTTGGGCTACCATTTATCTCTCTCCCTTCCCTCCCTTCCTCTCTTTCCTCCCTCCTCTATATCTTACTGTCTCTTTTGCCTTTCTCTCCCTTCTTTCTCTTCCTCCCTTTCTTCCCTCCTCCTTATCTGTCTGTTTGTCTTTTCTCTCTAATTATTTTTCCGGCTAAGATACGAACGGGTCATTGATGTCCTCTCTATCCTACAGTCTCTATTACCCTTCTCTCCCTTCTTTCTCTTCCTCCCTTTCTTCCCTTCCCTTTATCTAGCTGCCTGTCTTTCCGTTCTATCTTTTCCGGGTACGATATGAGCGGGCCACTGATATCCCCGCGTCTGTGTTGCCGAGATAAGTTTGAGGCGTCTAGTACTTCCCCTGCTGACTCTGTTTACTGCCAAAACTAATGGTGTCGCTTCGTTAATGACCCCCGCTGTGGCAATTACGCTAACGATGCAGTAAAAGTGGCGGTAATTAATCTGTTTTGAGTGTTTGTCTGTGCCTGAAGTTTGCTCTCTCCCGTGCGGTACTTTGCGGAAACTTCAATGTGACGCCGAGGATAGATGGCGCTGCTTGTCTCGTGGTAGTGATGACATTTGTGTTTCGCCTGGTCTACTAACGTTTCCCCTCCTTCCCTTCCTTTTCCCTGTTTTTACCTGAAGTTTGCTCTCTCCCGTGCGGTACTTTGCGGAAACTTCAATATGACGCCGAGGATAGATGGCGCTGCTTGTCTCGTGGTAGTTTTGACATTTGTGTTTCGCCTGGTCTACTAACGTTTCCCCTCCTTTCCTTCCTTTTCCCTGTTTTACCTGAAGTTTGCTCTCTCCCGTGCGGTACTTTGCGGAAACTTCAATATGACGCCGAGGATAGATGGCGCTGCTTGTCTCGTGGTAGTGATGACATTTGTGTTTCGCCTGGTCTACTAACGTTTCCCCTCCTTCCCTTCCTTTTCCCCTGTTTTTCTATCATGTTTTTGTTTATTTTTATTTATTTTTTTACCGGTTTTATATAGTTTTGAAATACAAGCCATTTTGAAGTAGATTAGGCGCCGTATGACCCAAATGTTGCGGCCCCAAGACATGACGAACCAGTAATCAATCAACACTGTTTTTCTTGTTTTTTTTTTCTCCTTCCTTCCCTTCGTCCTTCCCTTCCTTCCTCCTCCTCTCTATCCCCGTCTTTCTCGCCCTTTTCTTCCTCTCCTTCCCCTTTCCTCCTCTTCCCTTCCTTCCTCCTCCTCTCTATCCCCGTCTTTCTCTCCCTCTTCTTCCTCTCGTTCTTCCCCTTTTCCCTTCCTTCCTCCTCCTCTCTATCCCCGTCTTTCTCGCCCTCTTCTTCCTCTCCTTCTTCCCCTCTCCTCCTCTTCCCCCCCTCTCTTCCTCGGTCACTCCTTCCTTCCTCCTTTTTTTATTTCAAGAGTTACACCACAAAGACCTGCTGTTCCTCTATGATTCTAAGATCTGTATACCTCCCGTTATCGTGTAATTAGTAAGATAGTGTTCTTTGACAATATTTCCTTCTGGGATATACTTATTTTTTCAAGAGCTACACCACAAAGACCTATACTAATGCTCCTTGATAGTCTCAACAAACACATACGAACAAAGACCTATTACGTACCACACTACAATGATCCTGTTGTTGGTAGTAGTAGTAGTAGTGGTGGTGGGATATAAGTCTTAACAAACAAAATATACACGTTCCCACCTTGCAAACCACACCACCGCACTGAAACTGTAAGCCTTGAACATTGAAAGCTAAAAAGGTGGGAAGATCCGCCTTACCTCGCTCCCAGCCAGCCTTTTTCACTTCATCCATCCTCTTGCTCTCCCTCATCCCACCTGCCTCACGCTTTTATGGACAGCGAGGCGAGGCAGGGAGGAAAGGGATTGTAGGAGGCTGGAGGAGGGAGGGAGGGAGGGAAGGAGAAAGGAAAGGACAGAGAGGAGAGAAAATCGTATCTTCCTATTTGGGTTTTCGACATGACGCATCTAGCTTCCCATTTTCCTTTACTCCAGTTCTCGTTTTCTTTCGCTTCCCATTTTCCTCTCAGGCTTAAACGTATTCTCAAACATTTCGGGACTTACACGCACACACACACACACACACACACACACACACATATATATATTTGGTGAGCTGTGTTTTTTTTGTGTGCAGTTGCGTGCAAATAATCCTTTTACAGAATTTCGTTAGTACAGAGACTTTCATGCATTCTCACGCGCGTGCAAATAGATTAACTCCCCCCCCCCTCCCCTCCCCCCCGATACACACCACCACCACCACGGTAAAAAAAGTTATGGTCAAACATGTTACATAGTGAGTGGAATGATATACTGTGTGTGTGTGTGTGTGTGTGTGTGTGTGTGTGTGTGTGTGTGTGTGTGTGTGTGTGTGTGTGTGTGTTCGGAAATGTATAGAGAAATAATAAGTTCAAAAACCTACAAGATTATAAAAATAAAAAAAATATTACACTATACAAACAAACCTGCAAAAAAATATATATAAGTAGTAAATGAGAATATAACAAAACCATAAAGATGTCACACTAAGCACTCATTGGGGATGCGTTTAACCCCTTTATTTGTGACTTTAGAAATTATTAAAGTGAGAGAAAGAATCGTCAAAGAACACCAGCCCTTACGTTATGTTCTTTTCACAGGTAAGAAGAAGCGGAGCAGAGGACGCGGCGACCATACCAGACAGCGCGGCGACTCCTGATGGGCGGAAGATCAGATCGGGGAGCGAGGTCGGCGACTCGGGCCAGACTGACGCGAGGACTCTACAAGGGCAGGAACAGAGGCTTGAAGATGGGGAACTCGGGGAGGATGGCATCAGCGAGGTAGGAGTGAGGAGAATATAAGGTAGAAAGAGAGAGGGAGAAGGGAGGAGCCGGTGAGAGAGAGAGGAGGGGAAGGATAGAAAGGGTATATAAGGAAAGGAGAGATAGGAGTGAAGAGAAAAAAAGGAAGGAAGAAGGGAAAATAAGGTAGGGAGGAGCTTGTGAGAGAGGAAGGGAAGGATAAAGAAAGGGTATATGAAGAAAGGAGAGATAGGACTGAAGAGAAAATAAGGAAGGAATTAAGGGAGAAGATGGAGGAAGAAAGAATAGAGGAGGGATGAGAGAGTAAGAGAGAGAGGGAATTAAAAGGAGGGTGTGTATGAGGGAGAGAGGAAAAGACAAAAGTAGTTTAAAGAAGGAGAAAGGGAGGAGAGATAAGAAGATAAGAGAGAAAGAAAATGACAAAGAAAGAGAAGGGACAAATTTTAAAGGAAGAGAAAGGGAGGAGAGATAAGAAGATAAGAGAGAAAAAGAAGGACAAAGAAAGAGCAGGGACAAAATTTAAAGGAAGAGAAAGGGAGGAGAGATAAGAAGATAAGAGAGAAAGAAAGACAAAGAAAGAGAAAGGACAAAGTTTAAAGGAAGGAGAAAGGGAGGAGAGATAAGAAGATAAGAGAGAAAGAAAATGACAAAGAAAGAGAAGGGACAAATTTTAAAGGAAGAGAAAGGGAGGAGAGATAAGAAGATTAGAGAGAAAGAAAATGACAAAGAAAGAGAAGGGACAAATTTTAAAGGAGGAGAAAGGGAGGAGAGATAAGAAGATACGAGAGAAAGAAAATGACAAAGAAAGAGAAGGGACAAATTTTAAAGGAAGAGAAAGGGAGGAGAGATAAGAAGATACGAGAGAAAGAAAATGACAAAGAAAGAGAAGGGACAAATTTTAAAGGAAGAGAAAGGGAGGAGAGATAAGAAGATTAGAGAGAAAGAAAATGACAAAGAAAGAGAAGGGACAAATTTTAAAGGAAGAGAAAGGGAGGAGAGATAAGAAGATTAGAGAGAAAGAAAGACAAAGAAAGAGAAGGGACAAAGTTTAAAAGAGGAGAAAGGGAGGAGAGATGACATGGTAAGAGAGAAAAAGAAGGTCAAAGAGAAGGAACAAATTTTAAAGATGAGAAAGGAATGAAAAGCCACGTTGCATCCTCTTCCTCGGCTCACTCCTTTGGCTGTCACGACCCTGGCTTTCCACAGATGGCGGCGGCGCTGCTCCCCAAACCCGAGGCACTTCAGGGACGACGCGGCGCCCTGCAAGCCAACCAGGGCACTACTCGGGGTACCCACCAGGCGCTGCGGGGCCGTACCATCGCCAGGAACCCCCAGTCGTGTGCCCTCTGCTCGCGGGAGAGGAACCTGTGCAGAATAATATCAGGTATGGAGGTGGATATGAAGGAGGTTACGTATTTTTAAACATTTCAGAGTCCAAATACACACACTCGACGAGGCTTTCTTAGGAGTTGTGTTCCTTTCCAGCGGTAGTTTTATGACTCTGGTGGTAGTCTGACTCTTCTTCTAAACCATGAACCTAAAGAAACATTCATTAGAACCCTATTGATCTCCTTTTTGGCCTTTGGAAATAGTTGATGTGAGGGGTGGAAGCGTCTGACAAAACTGGCTTTAGTTTCCGTGAGAAATAGAGAGTTTTCTTTCATCACCATGCTCTGAAATATATGTAAGAAAACTGTGATGAATGGGAGACTCTTAAAATTATCCTTCCGTGAGTTACAGAGAGGAGCTCCTTACCTTGCGATGCCCTGGAGTATAAATGAGAAAAACTTAAATGAATAGTATATATGAGGAAGAAACGAAGGGACAATGTTGGGTTATAGGAGGCAGAGAAAGGGTTGGGAAGACGTGAGATTATGATCGGTTGCCTATATCAGACGCTTCCACCCCTTTTAAAATTGTCCTTAGGAAGAGTGATAGCTGGGCGCTTCTAACCCTGCGATGACCTATCCTAAAGTATATGTGAGAAAACTTTGACGAATGGGGGACTCTCAAAATTGTCCTTAGTAATAGATTGGGCGCTTCTAACCCTACGATGACCTATCCTAAAGTATATGTGAGAAAACTTTGATGAATGGGGGACTCTCAAAATTGTCCTTTTATGACCCTACGATGAAGGGTCATAAAACTACCCCTGGAAATGCCCCAAACTCTTCCCAAAGCTAAACATGCGTACTTGGGCGCCGAAAACTTTAAGAATATGCCCCTACATAGAGTTCTCCTAACATCCCCGCGTTGTTAGAGGGGTAGAGTGTAAGGCATATATATTTATCATGAATTGTACTCACCCTCTTAACCACCTTCAGGCATCTTCACTCGTTCCCCGCTGCCCTACGGATACTCCCTGGTCACACCCGTCCCCGCTGGCGTGTGCAACCTGAGTATCACCGAGATGAAGCCGTCCAAGAACTATTTCGGTAAGAGAGAGAGAAAGAGACAGACAGAGAGAGCTTGACAGAGTGAGAAACAGAATGACTTGAAATGGATGTAGACAAGGAAGAGAGAGGTATAGGAGTGAGGGGGATATAAGGAAAGTAAACAGAGGAAGGAAGGAAGTGAGGAGAGGGACAAGGAAGAGGAAGGTAAAAGTGAAGAGAAAATTTATAAGGAAGGAAGAGAAAGAGAGGAAGAGAAAGTTGAAGAGAGTGCATGTATACGAGGAAGAGAGGATAATGAAGGAAGAGAAAGAGAGGAGGGATAAGAGAGGAAGAGAAGGATAAAAGGCGTATATGAGGAAGAGAGAGGTGCATGGGAGTGAAGGGAAAATGAAGGAGGAGGGATGGGAGGGTAGGAAAGAGCGTATGTGTCCGAGTACCAGGTTAATACAGCAGTGTATCCTCTATGTGTCCAGCGCTGCGGAGGTCTGATGGCACCTACATCCTGAACGGTAATTGGGATATCCAGAAGGCGGGGGAGTACGAGGCGGGCGGCACCACCTTCATCTACACCCCGGCCACCGAGGAACACGGCGAGCGTCTCTCAGCGCCCGGGCCCCTGCGTGAGCCCGTGGACTTCATGGTGAGTCCTAAGTCTATACCAAGTCAAGTCACTCTGCTTCAAACCTGCGACCGGTACGCGCGGGAGGCGGTTTTGTGGATGAGCAGCGGGATGACGTCACTTGGAGCCAAAAAAAATACCCGCCAGTTCAGGGGTGACTAAAGTTGGGGCCGTATGTGCACTCTGGATGTGCATTCTCGCCTTCTTTCACAGCGTGTTCAGGCAAGCCACTGACGAAAAAATGTATTTTTATCGTGCTATTGCGTGACTGTAATTTCAATGACTACAAACGGCGGTGTGGGGTGTGAGGGAGGGCATGTTGAAGTGATTGATTTAAATTAGTCCGCCTTTCCTCGTTTTCTCTAAATCCCTGTTTCTACATTCACTAGTTTGGCTCCAAGCAGTGTCACGCATAAACCACACCTCGGCCGTGTCTCCTCCCACAAACCTGCGTATGACTTGACTTTGTGTATAAAGACTTAGGGTGAGGCGGCGTGGCGGGGAGAGGGACGGACAAATAGGTGATGGGTAGTGGCGACTTTGCCAGATTGTCTTACTCAGCCTCTTATATTTACCGACTTCCGACCCAAAAACTGTCTCGTGGACCCCAATAAGGAGATTCACTTATAATTATCGTTAAAATAGTTAATTCCTGGTGTTTCTTGGCAATAGTTAGGCGTCAGAAACCGGTAAATACTATGCTCTGAGTACGACAATCTGGCAATGGTGGGTATAGTGAGGAGCAGCTTTTAATAGGTATAGTCAGCCTTGTAAAGTTCTCGTTTTCTTCTTGACGTCTAGAGATGAACCCAAGTCACGTTTTAACAGTAACTATATCTGTGGATGCTCACGATGTTTCTTCTCCTTGCCTACACTCTTCCTCCCCAACAGCTGATCTCACAAAGCCCCAACCAGGGCATCGAGTACGAGTACCGCGTGCCGCTGCCCGAGTACGCCGGCGGGAACCCGACGGGCCTGGGCCTCCCCGGCGGCGGGTCACGGCCCGGGCTGGGTGGCCGAAGCGTGCCCGCGGGTAGCGTGGTGCCAAGCCCCGGCCAGCGCAGACCCATCCAGAGCAGCCCCGGCCTGACCCCCAGGAACCCGAGCTACGGCATCCACACTCCTGCTCAAGGCTCAACGTTCCACTTCGGCAGCAGCGGCGGTGGCAGCGCTGGGCGGCCCGGGGACACCTTCATGCCCCTGCGGCCCGTGCTGCAGCCCGTCATCGGGGTGGGGGCGTCCTCAGGCTTCAACTCAAGTAGCTCATCGCTGTACCCGATCAACCCGCACGACCCCTTGGCAGGCAGACCCGCAGGCACGCCGAGGAGAAGGCTGCCCTACCTTGGCGTGCCCCAAGGCTCGTCGCTGGACGTTGGCTCCAGGGCCACTGCCAGGCTCCCCGGCACTGTCCCTCTTGGCCACCCCATCACGCCCCAGGGCACGGCACAGACGGGATCCCTCCCGCGCCCCTGGAAGCCCAGCCTCACCTCACAGGACCGCGGTCGAGCCCCAGCGCTGCCTGGGAGCCCCTTCCTGCCGGGTCAGCCCTACCCGCGGGGCTCTGGGAGCCGCATTCTCCCTTCGGGAAGCGTGGGCCGAGGGTTCCCTGGGCACGAAAGAGGCGAAGGTGCTGTTAGCGCCGAGAGTGGCGGCAGGGACGGACTGCTGCGGCCAAACCAGACGCCCTCGAGGGACGGCAGCTTCTCGGTGGGCGCGAGGCAGCCGCTCTTCAAAGCCACGAGTCGCCACGACCAGACTGCCAAGACCACTACCACCTCGCCCGCGCCCACGCACAGGACGCGCCACCACCACGGCACTCAAGGGACGCAAGGTGAGTCGCGGCGAGTCTTGGCGGCGGCGGTGCCAGTGTTGTGTCCTCGCTGGGCAGTGCTGAAGTGATGCCTTAATAACTCATGTGATATATTATGTAATGAATGCTGTTACATTTAAGGTTTATATTTTTCATTCTGAGCTAATGCATCACTGCACGTCTGTTTCTTCTTAAACTAAGTGCTGTTTTAAAGTGTAACATTTCCCCTCTTTGTGTTCCCGGCACAGACAGGAGGAAGGTGCCGGGAAAGTCTTCAGAGTTCCCCGCCTTCGACCCCGACGTGCAGTTGCATCCGCAGCCCGAGGCCTCGGCGCCGTCCTCCGCTAACACGACGGTGAGTGATGGCGCCGAGCACTCTTGTCGACAGTCAAATAGCCAACAAATATACGTATAATGACGACGCACGACCACTGAATACCATGACCGTACATAATGTGAATCTTCCACTCTTGTTGACAGTCACGTACACAAATATGCGCATAGCGGCGACGCGCACCCACTGAAATACATGAGCGAACATAGCATCAATCTTTCACTCTTGTTGATGATGAAGTACACAACACATATACACTTAGCGGCAATAATTCACAGCCATTTAAGTATATAGCCTTACTTAACATCACCCTTTCCCACACTCAAACAAATCCATCGTTACGAGTTCACACACAGCCACAAGCAAATGGATGAATATTAAGTCCTAGATACACCTTTTCTTTCTTGTTTGTCTACGTGTTTCGCCGGGTTGTCTCCACCATACATGTTTCGTTCTTGTAGTGTTTGCTGTTCTCCTTCCTGCAGGTGTAGATATCAAGGAGAGTATTTGCAGAAACCTTATTGGCTGTTTTGACTCAGGGACACACGGAATTTTTTTTTAAGGAAAGTGAGGAAAAGAGAAGGGCAGAGGAGGGAAAAAGATGGGAGGTAAAAATTTCAGAGAGTAGTTGCAGAAACCTTATTAGCTGTTTTGACTCCAAGGACACACCGCCTTTCTTTTTTTTTAAGGAAAGTGAGGAAAAGAGAAGGGTGGAGAGGAGGGAAAAAGGTGAGGGAAAAAGATGAAGGAAAGTTTAAGAAGAAGTTGGTTGACAGTCCAGTTTTCTATCTAGGCTTCATTTATTCAGACACGAACCCGCAGCGATATGTGTCTATAACTACTTACGCCTGATATATTTTACAGATGAACTACGATCCACTGTTAAAGAATGAAACTACGTGCGCATCCTTGGTTTAGAATATGTACACAGAAGCGCATGGTATAACACACACACACACACACACACACACACACACACACACACAGGCAAAGAAAAACGTGTCTTAATGGCATAAAACGTACAGTTCTCCTCATGGAAATATTAATACTCAGAATGAACTAGAAGAGGAAGTGGAGGAGGAGGATGTGTGGTAATTTAAGGAAAAGATGAACAAGCAGATAATGACCACATGTGTGTAGATCAAGGCCTTTATACTATACACACACACACACACACACACACACACACACACACACACAAGTTTTCCTAGTACTAAACCCCCCCCCCCCTCCCCGCCCTGCCAGCTCTACAATGGGGGTTCACGACACTTTCGCTTCTCACATTAGCTATTTCTAAAGGTCAAATAGTGGGTCAATCGGGTTCTAATGAGTGTTTCTTTAGGTTTATGGTACAGAGAAAGGCTCAAACTACCACCAGGGTCATAAAACTACTACTGGAAATGCCCACAACTCCTACGAAAGTCTTGTCAAATATGTGGTCTTGGGCGGCGAAATGTTTTATGATACGAACCAAGTTTTCCTAGTAACAAACACTTCCCTCTCTCCCCGCCCTGCCAGCTCTACAATGGTGGGGGTTCACGGAGCAGAGGGGACGAGGACCGCCGCCACCGTCACCGCCACCAGCAGAACGGGGCGAGGAGGAACGGCAAGAAGAGGCGCAAGGACAAGACGAGAGTGCGCGTGAGGGGCGGAGGAAGGTTTCAGTGGGCGGATAAAGGTCTCACCCCGTGCTCCAAGACGTGTGGGGGAGGTGAGCCGTCAGCGGGGACCATGTTTCTTAATGGTCCCCCAAGCGAGAAAAATGAGAAAAAAATCATCACTCTCACAATCCACTTCATAATATACATCAAAACATTTCTGATCAGTTTATGTATCATCTATTTTGGGGGTTTAAATCATGGAACAAGTTTGTCCCGTCGCTGCTACACGATAAAGCCACAAATTTGGCCCGTCGCTGCTACACGATAAAGCCACAAATTTGGCCCGTCGCTGCTACACGATAAAGCCACAAATTTGGCCCGTCGCTGCTACACGATAAAGCCACAAATTTGGCCCATCGTTGCTACACGATAAAGCCACAAATTTGGCCCGTCGCTGCTACACGATAAAGCCACAAATTTGGCCCGTCGCTGCTACACGATAAAGCCACAAATTTGGCCCGTCGCTGCTACACGATAAAGCCACAAATTTGGCCCGTCGCTGCTACACGATAAAGCCACAAATTTGACCCATCGTTGCTACCGGGTTAACATGCTACGAGTTGACGATCATGAGGCTATTAGGCCAGGCAAGGGAGTATTAGGACACCTCTCCGACCGAAACTGACCTCTTTTGGTTACTCTTTACTTTTATATTTTATAGGAACAGCATTTAGCGGGCTTTTTTTTCTCTACTTTTATTTATTTATATTTTTTGTTTTAGTACGGTTTTACTTTGCGGGAGGAGCTCTTAGGCCGCCTTTTCTTTCTTTTTTTTACGCCCAAACATACAATTATATTTATTTTTGTTATTTATTTTTGGTTTTGCCCTTGAGCTGCTTCCTTTCCTGTAAAAAAAAATAACAAAAGGAGCGGAGGTGACGTTATTAAGGATACCAGGAATATGATATGTGCAGATACCATGAAAGTAATGTATTAGTTTATTTTTTGCAGTAAAGGAAATAGCTCAAGGGCAAAAACGAAAATAAATAACAAGAATAGATATAAGAGTATGTTTGGGCATAAAAAAGACCGCCTAAGAACTGCACCCGGAAAATAAAACCCGAACTAAAGCGAAAAATAAAATATAAAATAAAAATAAAATAAAACTGAGTGGGCAGAAGTGAGAGACAGTTTCGAATGGAGAGGAGACATGATGTTCCCCTTATGAAAGTTCACGTCATTGGCAGGAGGATATACAGACGAAGGAAGGTTGTTTCAGAGTTAACCTGTGAGAGGGATGAAAGACTGAAGATGCTGGTTAACTCTTGCATAAGAGATTTGGATATAATAGGGATTAGGGAGAGTAAATAGTCGTGTTCAGCGGGGCCGTGGGAGGAGTTCAGAAGTTTATGTTCCTAATTATACCAACTTTGATGTGTTATAATGAGAGGAAGGAAATCTATAGAGTTGAAAAGTGGGTTAACTCTTGAATTAGGGATTTGGATATAATAGAGATTAGCGAGAGTAGAAAGTTGTGTTCAGCGGGGCCGTGGGAGGAGTTCAGAAGTTTATGCCCCTAATTATATCAACTTTGATGTGTTATAATGAGAGGAAGGAAATCTATAGAGCTGAAGAATAGTGGGCGGCGGTTAAAAAGGGTTAATACATGATTCATTTATTTAGGAATCACATAACTTTGTATCTACACGTTTACTACAATCTTCATGAAGGTTGTCGGAGAGGTAGTCATTTAAATAAGAGGAAGGAGATTTATAGAGCTGAGAAAAGTGGGTGGCAGTCAAAATTGGTTAATTCATGATTCATTTATTTAGGAATCACATAACTTTGTATCTACACGTTTACTACAGTCTCCATGAGGGTTGTCGGAGAGGTAGTCACTTAAATAAGAGGAAGGAAATCTAAAGAGCTGAGAAAAGTGGGTGGCAGTCAAAATTGGTTAATTCATGAGTCATTTATTTAGGAGTCACATAACTTTTTATCTACACGTTTACTACAATCTTCATGAAGGTTGTCGGAGAGGTAGTAACTCAAGTCTTTTCAGGTAACCAGACGGCCATCCTGTCGTGCGAGAGGAAGAAGAACAAGAAGGTGGTGGCTGACCGTCGCTGTGCCCACCTGGAGCGTCCTGAGTCCCGCTTCATCCCCTGCAACTTGACGCCGTGCCCCGCAGAGTGAGTCAGGGACGGGGGGCCCCTGGGTGCATGGTGGGGGGGACTCCTCTGGGTTATTCCTCAATGGGTACACGACTCATTCTCAAACGCTTCGGGGCCTTGTTACGATCATTTTTGATGGCCATAGAAAAGATGCGTCTGGGTCTCATGAGAGTTTTCCCGTTCATGGCGTGGAAGTCTTGGGGAGTTACCGCCAGGGTCATGAAGCCACCCATGGAAATACCTACAATCTCCACGAGAGCCTCTTGAATAGACGTACTGCAGCTCTGAAACGTTTGAGGATATGGGTACAGTTTCAGAGTTTACCTGTGAGAGGGATGAAAGACTGAAGATGCTGGTTAACTCTTGCCTAAGGGATTTGGATATAATAGGGATTAGCGAGAGGCAAAACGTTCCTTCACTGCGGGAGACGCGATTCAGGCTCAGCGGACTCTCTAGAACAGCCAGATCAGCTTTATATCGTTCAGTCCCTATTCATACCAACACTCAACGTACCGTACATGTTCCCTTACTGTATCAGAGTTTACCTGTGAAACGGATGAAAGACTGAAGATGCTGGTTAACTCCTGCATAAGGGATTTGGATATAATAGGGATTAGCGAGAGGCAAAACGTTCCTTCACTGCGGGAGACGTGATTCAGGCTCAGCGGACTCTCTAGAACAGCCAGATCAGCTTTATATCGTCCGGTCCCTATTCATAGCAACACACAACGTA
This sequence comes from Eriocheir sinensis, assembly GCF_024679095.1. Taxonomy (NCBI): domain Eukaryota; kingdom Metazoa; phylum Arthropoda; class Malacostraca; order Decapoda; family Varunidae; genus Eriocheir; species Eriocheir sinensis. The sequence goes on along the minus strand of NC_066528.1, from coordinate 15,687,234 downwards.
CCGTACATGTTCCCTTATCTGTCAGTGCGTTACTTCCTTGGAGAGTATGACTGGTATTACAATTAAAACACCTTGCCATATCACATCAGCTATTTCTAAAGGTCAAAAAGGGGATCAATCGGGTTCTAATGAGTGTTTCTTCAGGTTCATGGTACAGAAGAAGGCTCAGACTACCACCAGGGTCATAAAACTACCCCTGGAAATCCCCACAACTCCTACGAAAGCCTTGTCAAATATGTGTTCTTGGGCGGCGAAATGTCTCATAATGCGACCCTTATGAATTCTATGGCTGGACAAGTTCTCATCCCTTCCTCTTCACCACTCCCTACGCCAGGTGGATGCCGGGAGAGTGGGGGCCGTGCAGCGTGACGTGTGGCATGGGCGTGCAGACCCGGCCCATGGTGTGCAAGCAGGTGGTGTCCCGAACCCTCACGATGATGGTGCCCGAAGGATCCTGCCTCTCGCCGCCCTCCGTCGCCACCTCGCAAGTAAGGGAGCATCAGGAACCCCGGGAACACCATCACCCGGGGACGATGACGGACGTACCTTTGACTGTATAGATCATGGAAGCATCAGGGGTGGTCATTAACACATACGAAAAAATTTACACTGCTTATCACACCAACTTGGGTAAAGGATATCGTATTACTGAAAGGAAGGTGGAAAGTTTCATTTTGTGGGTAGATGATGGGTGTTTTACTAATTCTCGTTATAAGGGTCAGGTGCAAATAGACTGTGGACCCCTTGTTGTCTGCATCTTAACCTAACCTAACCTAACCTAACCTAACCTAATCTAACCTAGCCTAACCTAACTTAACCTACCCTAAACTAGCCTAACCTAACCTAACCTAACCTAACCTAACCTAACCTAACCTAACCTACCCTAAACTAGCCTAACCTAACCTAACCTAACCTAACCTAACTAAACCTAACCTACCCTAAACTAACCTAACCAAACTTAACCTAATCTAACCTAACCTAACCAAACCTAACCTACCCCAAACTAACCTAACCAAACTTAACCTAATCTAACCTAACCTAACCTAACCTAACAATCATTTCTTAAGAGGTAGGATTCATAAACCTTCTTCAGTGCCTTATCTGCGTTCCTCACCAGGTGTGCGAGACGGGCCCCTGCAGCAGCACCAGCCCCACGTGGGAGGCGGGGCCCTGGAGTAACTGCTCGGCGCCCTGTGGCCTTGGTAGCCGGTCCAGGAAGGTGACGTGTTCCGTGCGGGGCGTGGCGGTGAACGAAGACCACTGCAGCCGCGACGCCCGCCCCGTCAGGGAGGAGGTGTGCGACATGGGCTCCTGCGCCACCAACACCTGGTTCTTCTCCGCCTGGTCCGAACAGGTGAGGCCAAGGGTTCTCTCACCTTACGTAGATTAGGAAGATTTATGCGCCATGAACGGGAAACACACACACACACACACACACACACACACACACACAGACAGACACACACACACACACAAACAGCGGCCCTCCTTTCGTGATGAATTATTATCATCATCATCATCATCATCATTTCATCGGCGCCAGGGGATGGCCACGGCAGAAGAGCTTCCAACTTTCTTTATCCAGACACTCCCTCCTTGCCTGCTCAAAGTTTCTCAAAGATCTTTTCCCTCTCTCCCTAACGTACTCTTACACACCAAATCCCTCCATTTCACTGTGTTATTATCTTGTTTAAAAGTCTTTATAATCCATCCCGCCCCCATCACCACACTCACCCACCGCCCCTCGTCACACCCGGCAGTGCTCGGCGCCGTGCGGGGAGGGTGTGCAGACCAGGCGCGTCCACTGTCTGGCGGGCGACACCCAGGCCTCGTGTCCCACCTCGGGCCGCCCTGAAGCCTCGAGGCCCTGCACGGGACAGAGCGGCTGCGGCGGCCAGTGGTTTATTGGTGAGTAGTAGCAGCAGTAGTAGCAGTAGTAATAGTAGTAGTAGTAGTAGTAGTAGTAGTAGAATCATTATTATTATTATTATTATTATTATTATTAGCATTATTATATTATCATAATTTTTTGCCGCCCTTTCGGCTTGAGATGGATTAGTCCCACGACCCGTCTTGTCTCATTTTCTTTTAATTAATGCGGTAAACCTGTGCGGCAAGCAACACGTATCAAACACAGCACAACAATAATTACAGACACGTAAAATACACCAAATGTCACCTTACTGTACGACACAGCACCAAAACTTATGTTACTTACGATACTGAGGGGTCTAATAACAGCGAATGACCTGTCTGTCCCTCTCCCATCCGCCGTGAAGGATAGAGAAGCCTTGCGGTCCTGTCCCTGGCACCGTCGCCTTGCTAGCTTGCTTCTGTCCCTCTCGTCGAAGGCGGGACCTGCCTATGGCTCCGAATCTGACCCTTGGGCTAAACATGATATCCACCACTGCTGTACTTATATACCCTTCGCCCTTATGCTGAGGTCCATCTTTACACATGATCCTTACATTCTGCTGTACTTATATACCATTCGCCCCTCACATTTAAGCCTTCACGGCAGTAATTCCCAAACTTTTTGCTCTCGTTTCCTCCTCAACCAGGGAGACCAAAACGATGCCGTGCGAGTTCACGAGCTGGGTGTCGACCTTGGCTTTGGGCTCATCAACGTCAATAAGAGGAACAATTACAACTGGATTTTTTTTGCAGCAAAGGAAGCAGCTCAAGGGCGAAAAAGAAAGAAGAGGGAGTGAGATAAAAAAAAAAGGCCGCTAATCACTGCCCCAATAAAGAAGAGTTTAGGAGAGTGGCCAAAAGAGAGGTCAGTTTCGGGAGAAGATGCGTCTTGATACCCTCCTCTTGAAATCAGGGGCATATGAATGGGAAAATTGGTTAGTTGCCCCCCCCCAAAAAAAAATGGTAGTTAAATAGGCAGAAATTATGGGCCGTGGAGTTGTTTTTTTAGAGAGAAAGGGAGACAGCTCAAGGGCAAAACGCAAAAAACAACAAAAAACAACAACATGAACGAAAAAGCCCGTTAGACGTTTTCTCCGACGAAAGAAAACGGAACGCGAGGCAACAGATGAAAGGCCAGTTTTGGGCGGAGAGGTGCGCGTCTAGTCACGGCTTATCATCATTGTTTATTCTTTACAACACAAGAAAAAAACGAAGGTCAAAACCACCAACCAGTTGACGAAATACTTCCACCGCCCACATCAACTATTTCCACGGGCCGACAAGGAGATCAATCGGGTTCTAACGGGTGTTCCCTTAGCTTCGCGGCACAGAAGAAGGATCAGACTACCAGAAGACAATGAGAAGGTTGTGTGTTGAGGCTGCGCAGTAGGAGCCAACGTATCGGCATTCTGAGAAACTGGACGCACTTTTCCTACTGTGATCATCCCCGAGGCTGTGAGTTGAGGGCAAGGAATGTCTCTCATGGACGCTGATGTTATTACAGATGCGTTGGTGGCAGGGAGGGAGAAGGAAAAGTAGCTCATGGGTAGGTATTGTCAGACACTGCCATCAACTATTTCCACGGGCCAACAAGGAGGTCAATCGGATTCTAACGCGTGTTCCCTTAGGTTCGCGGTACAGATGAAGGGTCAGACTACTAGAAGGGTCATAAGGCTACCCCTGGAAATGCCCAAAACTCCTACGAAAGCTTTGTCAAATATGAGCTTGGGTTGATGACGTCTCTGGCACCCGCATAATTGTAGTGCCTGGCCTGCTGTCTTTGTCCGACGCCGCTATGCCTCCTCCTCCTCCTCCTCCTCATCATCATCCTCATCCTCATCCTCCTTGATCGATATTTCTAAACCATCTCCAGTCTTCCTCTGTCAACTTTCAACTTATTATTCCTTCAGTCAAACCGTATAAAGTTTGAGTAATACGTGTTCTCTTCAATGAAATAGTTAATATCCATTTTTTTTTTTTTTTTTTTGAGTGGGCTATATGGTAACCTTTTAACTTTGTGCTTATGAGTTATGTTAAGAATTTGTTGCTTGCTGCAGGACTATAACCGTGTAATGGTCAATTCACTCATCACGCCCCACGAACCAGGGCAAAACTATCAGGAAAACAGTAACACACAACACCGCTCTTTTTGGACACTCCTTTGACCTCTATTCAGGAGCAGTAAGTAGTGGGCTTTTTTTATATATTTTTCTTTACGTCATTGAACTGTCTCCTTAGCTGTAAAAAAAAAAAAAAATGGCATCTCTAATCTTTTTCTTTTTAATGAATAACAGAATTTCTTCCGAAACCTCACTATTCTTAATCGTCCTCATACTAACCACTACTACTACTACTACTACTACCACTACTACTACTACTACTGCCACCACCACCACCACCATCATCACAGACACTCCCACAACCACAACAAAAAACAACAAGCACAACAGCATCCAAAACCAAAGCACGTCAACCACTAACTACCAAGAGCGTCAACCAGGTACCCTCACACACCTCTCTCTCTCTCTCTCTTCCACCTGCCCCCGTTGGCGTGTAGGGGCGTGGAGTGGATGCAGCGGGGCGTGCGGGACGGGGCAGGAGGAGTCTCGCCCCGTACTGTGTGTCATCCAGGCTCAGGGGCGGTGGAAGGTGGTGGACGAGGAGAGGTGCCAGCGGGAAGATCGACCTCAGGATACGCGAGTGTGTGACGTGGGGCCGTGCAAGCCAGTCTGGTTCACCTCCGAGTGGTCTCAGGTAAGTGTGTGAGAGAGAGAGGGGAGGAGAGGGAGAGAGAGAGAGAGAGGGGGAGGAGAGGGAAAGGGGGAGGGGTAGGGGGAGAGAAATAAGGAAAAGAAGGGAAAAGAAATAAGAGGAGGAAAGAGAGGAGAGGAGAGAAAGGGAAGGAGAGGTAAGAGGAAGAGAAGGGAAGAGAGAGGAAGAGATAAGGAAAGAAATGGAGGTAGCTAAGAAGAAAATGGGAGAGAGAGAGAGAGAGAGAGAGAGAGAGAGAGAGAGAGAGAGAGAGAGAGATTGATAAAACAGAAAATAAAAACAAGTAACAACAAGCAATAATATGATAAACAGAAAGAAAAGTAAGAAAAAAAACTATAAAAAAACGATAAACAGCAAGAGAGAGAGAGAGAGAGAGAGAGAGAGAGAGAGAGAAACCCAAAGTCACCCTCGCTTCTCACCCTTCCCAGTGCTCGGCGTCTTGTGGGAGTGGGATCATGCGTCGAGAGGTTACGTGTCTTGATCTGCACCGCCACGCCTCACCAGACTGCACCAACGCCACCAGACCCGCCTCCCGCCGTCCATGCCACCTTCACCCCTGCCCCAACGCCGCCCCACGCCCTGCTCTCACCCCGGACGCGACCTCTCCCACTGAACGACCCGCTGAATCGTCCTCCTCTTTCTCCTTTGAACGAGAGACTGAAGAATCTGAAGGAGGGGATGAAGGTGAGGGTTTTACGGTGTGTGTGTGTGTGTGTGTGTGTGTGTGTGTGTAGGTAGTCTTTCTCCCCTCCTTAGTCCCCCCTTACTAACGCCCTTTCTCTCTCCCTTAGAACCAAGAGGTCATTCGAGGGGCACTTCCGAGGCTGACGAGGAGGCGACCGCTACGGAAAGGGAGGAGATAGAAGAGGAAGAGGAGGAGGAGGAGCAGATGGCAGACCGTAAGGACCCATTGATTGAGGGGACTGTGAAAGAGGAGGAGGCAACGAAGGAGGAGAAAGAGGAGGAGGAGAACGAGTTAGTGGCGGAAGGGAGAGCCGGAAATGACCTGACCAACTTGCCGGGAAGAGAAGCGCAGGGCGACGAGTCTGTCATTGTAGAGGAGGAGGAGGAGGAGGGGGATGGACACATTTGGAGGGAGGACAAGAGGGTGGATGAAGACGAGGAGGAGGAGGAGGAGGAAGAGGGGAATGACAAAAGGAGGAAAAGGAAGAGGAAGAAGGAGCGGAAGAAGAACAAGGACAGAAAAATCACGGAGGCTCGGATGTCCTTCGGCAGCGAGAGAAGAGGATCGGAGAGCATAGAGAGGCCTGGTTAGTTGTTTGTTTGTTTTTATTCATCTCTTTGCTTTTATTCATCTCCCAATCCTCTCCTATCACCTTATTCTCTTTCTCTCTTTCTTCATCCATTCTCTTTCTTCATTTCTCCTCTGCATTTCTCTGGTTAGTTGTTTGTTTTATTCCTCTCTTCTCTTTGTCTTTATTCGCCTCCCAATCCTTTCCTATCATCTTATTCTTTCTCTCTCTCTCCCTCTTTCTTCTACCACTTCCTCACTCTCCATCTCTCTTAAGTCTCTTTCTTTTACTCCATTACTCCTCGTATTTCTCTTTCTTTTATTCTTCTTTCCCATACTTCCTTTCCGTTTCTGGTCATCTATCGCTCGCCCAGTTCTCGTATCTCACCTCCAAGTCTCATTCTCCTGTTTTTATCCATTATTTGTCTTTTTCACCCTTCAGCCATCCATCCTCTGCCTCCCTTCCCTTCCTGACCATCTTCTACCCAAGCTCACTGTTAACCGTCCTCTTCCGTCCCTTCTTCTGCAGTGTGCATCGACCGGATCAAGAACTGTCACCTGGTCTTCCGCGCCCGCCTGTGTCGACTCAAGTATTACAACAAACTCTGCTGTCGAACCTGTACCATCACGAACTGAGGGAACCACGTCACCAAGATCTTGCCCGTTACCACCATCCTCACCACCACCACCACCACTACATCTACATCTACCTCTACTACTGCTACTACGCGAGGTACTTCCGTCTCCACTTGAAGCACCAGCACCAATTCTACTAAAACAACCACTACTTCCACTGAGTTAGTCACCCACTTCTTCAACAACATCGTGATCCACTGTAGTCTCCTCCACTATAAGCTAAACTGGAAATAGGAAATAGGAAATGGAAATAGGCCCAGCTCAGAGGAACCTAGTAACCACAAATGCCAATCCACCTTCCTCGGCATCCACCAGTCACAAGCAGCAGGAGGTGGAAAAGGGGCGTGGCTTAACTGTGAGCTGACCAATGAGGTGGGCTTTCTAGGGGAAGGGGAGGAGCTTATTCGCCAAGTTAGCGTGAATGGTGTATATACCTTTGCTGAGGCGGGTTTTTGGATCTGATCTCCCTTTGGCTCCTCCCGGCACGTCCCTACCCAATCCTGGCACCGATTTAAAACTGGTGTAGGCCTATAAGTATTTAGTCTGTCTTTGTGATGGCAGCAGAACAAGGCCACACATTCGTACCGGTAGACGTAACGTGATCAGAATTGACACACACACACACACACACACACACACACACACACACACACACACACACACACGGTACACACAGATGGGTGCATTACGTAGTTTCCTGGTGTAGAAGCACCGGTATTGGACAGTAGGAAATGTTTGAACGAATACTAACACACTGCATGCTAAACACCGACACAGTAGAACGTAGTCGCAGCCGAGGTGACACGGACGAGCGAAACAAAGCCGGATATGAACGGTGAGTAAAAGATACTATGTAAACGAGGAGTAGTGTAATGAGATGAGAGAGATGGTGGCCCGTCGACTTTCTATACGAGTTCTTGACGAGGCTTTCATATCCTTGTCTTTAGTGATAAGAAGCCTCCGTAGATGTGACTGGGTGAGTATCTGCGACAAACTGCGAACCATGATGGATAGTACATGCGTTTTATGCCGACGTGAATGCCACCGTGCTATTTATAACGCGGTAAGAATACATTTAATTTAGAAACGAATAAAAAGTGCAAGAATTTCTCCAGTGTCAGATATTTGGGTTAGAGGAAAGAAGATTGGGCGAGGCTGGCAGCGTGGAAGCTTGAGTGTTATTCTTCCTTTGTGTTCGTATGTCAACCTCTTAGTCTGCGTGGAGGATGAGGTGCATGGATGATTAGGCGTAGGAAATTACGTGAAATGTCCGTGCAATGTCCCTAGAATGTCCGTGGAATGTCCGTACAATGTCCCTAGAATGTCCGTGCAATGTCCCTAGAATGTCCGTGGAATGTCCCTAGAATGTCCGTGGAATGTCCGTGCAATGTCCCTAGAATGTCCGTGGAATGTCCGTACAATGTCCCTAGAATGTCCGTGGAATGTCCCTAGAATGTCCGTGGAATGTCCGTACAATGTCCCTAGAATGTCCGTGGAATGTCCCTAGAATGTCCGTGGAATGTCCGTACAATGTCCCTAGAATGTCCGTGGAATGTCCGTACAATGTCCCTAGAATGTCCGTGGAATGTCCGTACAATGTCCCTAGAATGTCCGTGGAATGTCCGTACAATGTCCCTAGAATGTCCGTACAATGTCCCTAGAATGTCCGTACAATGTCCCTAGAATGTCCGTGGAATGTCCGTGCAATGTCCCTAGAATGTCCGTGGAATGCCCGTGCTAGTGAGGAGTGTAGCAGATAAGGCGGATTTTCTCTTCCCTTCTACCAGTGACATCTCAAGTATAGAGTTCATTGTTTCTACCCATAGCGCCAGTAAGCTCTCTCTATGGGGCATGTTGGTCGGCCCCATCCCATTAGTGGCGCAGGGAAATGTTTTATAGCGGCGCCATTCTTGCTTGTCTCTTGCTGCACCCCCGGAGCTCCCCCTAGAATCCGGGTTGATAGACGGTCATCAAGACAGTCTGTGGGTAGTCTTAGGGCACTCGGTAATGACTCAAAATAGTAGTCAGCTTGTATTCGAGGGCGGGACTCGAACCCGGGTGTCCAGAACCGCGCTCGCACGCTGCCCACTCAGCCACCACCTTCAGATAGAGGTTAGATAGTTAACTACCAATAGAATAAAGGAATCGAAGTGGAAGGGGGGTGTGGAGACGATGATAGAGTGGTTCCTTTATCCAACCAGGCAGAGGAGTGGTGGTGGAACGGTCATCTTATCCATCTCTAAAACCAATATAGGAGTCCAAGGAGGGAAGGTGGAGTGTAGTGGAGAGGTGGTGGAAGGAGAGTGGATCCATAACCGAACAGTGAACATGAATCGTATGAGAACAAAAACACACACACAGAAGAAGGAAGTCACGTGCTATATATGTGTGTGTGTGTGTGTGTGTGTGTGTGTGTGTGTGTGTGTGTGTGTGTGTGTGTGTACTTATAGATAACACACACTCGTTTTTCAGCGTCTTATAATAGTATAGCGTAAGTTCGTCACGTATATATATATTCCTTCCCTGGCAATACTGTTCGTTATTGCCAAGCTACTGTTTCGCTGGTATGGTATGTGTGTATGTACGTACGTGTGTGTATAGTTTAAATAAGACAGTTACCTTTAGACCACGACGTATCTTCCTTTCCTGAGAACCATCTATTTTTTTCTCTCTCTTTCTCCACCTCATAGAAGAATTTTTTTCCTTCATATTCACCGGAAACTTTAGAATAGATCGTTTCCGTGTGTGTGTGTGTGTGTGTGTGTGTGTGTGTGTGTGTGTGTGTGTGTGTGTGTGTGTGTGTGTGTTTCCGTTCTTTAATGTCTCGTAAAACTAGTAAGAATCCCCTTATGTGTCGCAGGAGAGGTGTGATTTATTCCCCGTGAACTCTCTGGCATTTAGTGGAGTCATGTGTTTCGTATAAAGTGTGTGTGTGTGTGTGTGTGTGTGTGTGTGTGTGTGTGTGTGTGTGTGTTCAGATGGCTAGTTATTAAGACACATGTATCCTGTTAGCTATATGTAGATTCTTCGTGTATGTGTGCCCTCAGCGCTATGTGTCCAAGAGAATGTATCGTGGAATCTATACTTGTAGCTCGCGCGATTTCGTTACTGTCCAGAGCGTTATGTATTAATAGATTCGTGCACACACCTGTATTCCCAAGACTCAGGTGTGCTCCTCTCTGAACACCTTTGACCGTCACCCGCTAACCGCTATTTTAAGTTACCGTAGCGAGAGAGAGAGAGAGAGAGAGAGAGAGAGAGAGAGAGAGAGAGAGAGAAAACAGAAAATAAAAACAAGCAGTAATATGATAAACAGAAAGAAAAGTAAGAAAAGAAGAAAAAAAATGTAAAAAAAGTACGATAAACAGCAAGATAGTGGTTCAAGAGAGAGAGAGAAAGAAAGATGTAATTCGTACGCTACGGTTTTTTTTCTATTTTTTTTGTCATCTACGTGAAAAGGATTGAATTTTTTTTTCTTTTCTTTTTTTGTTTATTTAATGTACTTCCGTTTCCCTGCTCCACTTTTTTTTTGTTTTCTATTTTTTTTTTCATTTACTCCCTGTAGTTGTTGTCGTTGTTGTTGTTTCTTTCTAATTTTTTTTCATTCCCTTGTCCTGTTTTATTATCAGGTGAATATATTTTTTTCTTTTTTTTAGTGTATTAAGTGTGTAGGAACTGTTCGATTGTGTTCTCTTACGGTCATCTCCTTATCTACCCATCCATTTATCTACCCTTTATCTACCCATTTATCTATCCTTTTATCCACCCACCCATTTATCTATCCTTTTATCTACCCCCGTTCGTACCTCTCTATCTATCTCGCAGCACGTCACATTCAGCCTCTTCGTAACCTTGAAGCCGCGCCGTCGTTAGTCTTCATTATGTTCATTGTGGCCGCTATGACACTCCTGTTCAGCACGCAGTCTTTCTCCTATAGCCCACTAGGGGCGACGTGCGCGGCCAGGTAACCCGTCACACAGTAGTCATGCGCCGTTACCCAGGAGAGCAGTTCCCCCGCATGGCTAACCCTGACTTGGCGAGGAGCTGCTCTGTGTCTGCCGTAACGAGCATCTAGGCCTCCCCGGCATCATGTCTGCCCGTGCCCGTGCCGCTGTGTGTGTGCCATAACGTCTTGTATAAAGGTAATGATTGAGTCCGTCAATAAAGTAACTTATGACAAGACGCCTCGAGTCTCATTTTTTGGCCTCGCCCCTCTCCTTTTTTCTTCCTTCCGAATAGCATTATGTCCCTTATAGGTCACCACAGGACAGCACATCAGCAGCGGCTCCACAGCTATTTCCTGAAAAAGCTGCCTGGTAGTCTTTGGCAACTGCTGCCTCATCGCCTCTGGCTGTCGATGAGCTCATCTCAGCTTTTCTGGCCACCACCAGCTCCAGTGTACTTGAGGGACCCTCAATGGGAAGACTGAACTGAAGACTCCGCGGTTAACCACTGCGCCGCGATCAGTCACCATTCGACGACGGGGGTGAGTGCAGGTGGTGACTATAGCAGCAACAGGCGACACCTCCACGACACATCTGGCAGAGAACCTTGCATCTCCCCGGACTCGAAAATTTAGCCAAGAGGCGCGCGGCGGCCAACACAGCGTTCTTGCGGGCGAGCCATGGAGCAGGGCGACAACACCTCCGCGGCCTGGGAGTCCCTGGAGCTTGGCCATGACGGGAATATCACCGTCGAAGAGTATGAGTATTACTATGTCTGGCCCGTGACGCTGTGGAGTGTGCTGCAGGGCCTGCCGGCGGCCGTGGGGCTGCTGGCCAACACCATCCTGCTGGTGCTGTTCGCAACATCTCCCCGCCAGCGGACAGTGTCCAACATCTTCCTGCTGCAACGAGCCGTGGCCGACGTGCTCAGTTTAAGCATGATGGTGGTCTTCATTGCTCTCAGAGAATCCCGCATCGTGAAGTACAGCCCAGGCCTGTGCACGACGCTGAGCGTTGTTAAGCACGTGGGAACAGAGGCCGCCCTCGTGTTATTCATACTTTTCACCATGGACAGCTACCTGGCGTCGCGTCCTCAGCACCACACGCTCCCGTACCGGAACAAAGTGATGGGGCTGACGTCCGCGGCGGCCTGGCTCATGGCGGCTGCCGTGGGTCTTGCTGCATATTTCCTCACGTACGTGGATGACGACGGCGGGTGTAACGTGGGGCCTTTCTTTGGTATGTTTACCCACTATTATTTAAGATCAGTGGAAATGTTTGTGTCGGTGATGGTGCCGCTGGTGGTGGTGTGGGTGTTTGTGAGCTTGTCGCTCCCGCCCACCCCCGCCATGCCCAAGGGGGATGGGCATGAAGGCCCCAACCGCCGCCTGCTGCTGGGCCTCGCCTCCACCTTCACCGTGCTCCATGGGCTGTACTGGCTTGTTGTTTTCCTTGGATTCGTGCTTCCCTTCCATGCCCGACCATTCTATATCATAGAGGCTATTGCTTTCTCTCTACCTGTCCTTAACGAGGCCATCAACCCCATCCTGGTCATCTGCTTGACGGAGGGACTGCGGCAGAAGGTGGCTGGGTGGCTGCCGGCCCGCCACTCCGACTCACTGCCGCTGCAGGACCTGTGAGTGTCAGCACCGCCACGCTCCGCAGCCGCCCACAACGCGACCCTTGCCTCCAGGCCCGCCAGAAACGCGAGGCGGCCTGCGTGTTTACGGAAAGGAGTGTGTTGCCAGCTGCGGGGCCCCTCTCTCTTTCACACTGGTTTTCGTTTCTCTTGTCAAAGAGAGATTGGGGCAGCGTTACCAAATTATCGTACTCAGCCACGCAGCGCATTAAATTTTCCGGTTTCTGACTCAGCAATCGCAAACAAACACCAATAAGTAACTCTTTTGACGATAACTTTAACTGGAATCTCGTTATCTGTGTGGGCAGGAGAGTTTTGGGCCCTGGAACTAATAAATGCGATGTTTTGAGTACGATAATATGGTAACGCTGGATTGGGGCCCTTGGCTTGGCATGCCTGATTGATTGATTGATAGTTTATTGTTGCAGGTAAACAACAAGGGAGAAGGGAGGAACATGCCATCCCAACCCCCAGGCAGGACAGAGTGTGATTATACAACTATTAATACATGTGTAGGTAGCACCATGAAATTAAAAAGATACAATGGTAGGAAGGAAAGCACAACAAGGGAGGGGGCAGTACCTCCCCCTGGACAATAAGACAATAAAATCTGTGGTAGTATGAGCTTAGTGTTTTGTGTCAAAGAAAACGTGGTCTAATTAAGGTTTCTCAGAATAACCAACACATTTTCAAAGCGAGTGAATCAGGAGGAAGTTGATCAGGTGAAAATGAACTACCTGATTACCCTAGAAAGTCTTGCTAACAACCATGACGGGGTAAAACAGGATGCATGGGGTCAATATCACGTCATTTTAATTTGAACGATAAGTAGAGGTTTTGTTCGTTGTTATCATTTTTACACAGAACATGAATGACTTCGCCTTGAGACAAAAGCCGTATTTGCGTAGGCCTCAGAAAATCACAGAATGTATTGTGTAGATGTGACCTGACTTTAATGTGTGTGTGAGAGAGAGAGAGAGAGAGAGAGAGAGAGAGAGAGTCTTACTATATTTCCGACATTTTGTTCGTCTCACGTGTAGAGTGACCTTTCCAATTTAATGCAATGCTAATAAATGTTGACTGCCTGAGAACATCTTTTTCCCCACCCACAGACAAATAAGGTCCCTATTCTTAAATGTCTCGGCGCCTCAGTTCGCTTGTATATAAAGAGCCTCAAGTTGCTGGGCTATTCATGGACTTTTTATTGTGATCCCAGTGATAGTTTTACACGACTTTGCGGGTCGTATTTTAAAACATTTCGTCGCCCAAGTTCACACATTTGACATGGCTTTCGTAGGAGCTGTAGGCCTTTCCAGGGGTAGTTGTATGACCCTGGTAGGAGTGTGACCCTTCTTCTGTGCCATGAACCTTAAAAAACACTCATGAAAAACAGATTGATCCCCTCTTTGACCTTTAGAAATAGTTGATGTGAGAAGCGATGGCGTCTTAAAATACGGCCCTGAAGCTTTAACGGGAAAAGCACTCATGAAACACGGTTAAGCTTCTCCGTGGCCTTGGGAAGTGGTTGCAGTGAGAGCCCGAGACGATTAAGAATAAGGACCTGGTAGCGCGCTGGGCCCACATTCACCGCGTGATGGACGACGCGGGTTCGAATCCCCACGCTACCACCTGGGATTTTTCAGTCACCGCCGAGTGGCTTAAAACTACCCACATGCTGTCCTGAAGACCACCCATCAACCCGGACTCCAGAGGAAACCGTCCAAGTGAATCAAGGAGGAGTTCGGGGGGCAGCATGAGCCAAGAGAAGATGGCGCCACTATAAATACTTGCCTGCGCCATGACGGGCTGGGGACGACTACCATCCAGGCCCCTTAAGCAAGCCTACCGGCGCTATAGGCGTAAACGTAAAAAAAATAAAAAAAATAAAAAAGTTATCGCCCTGTAAGATCGCGTGTTGCTACTGGTGGAAGGTTTTCTGAGACTCATAATGAACGAAGATTGGTAACAGAACTGGTGTTAGCATTTTCAATAACAACAATACGAATAACAAAATCAATGAAGTACGAAAAATGACACGTAAATGAAGCATAATACAAAAAAAGAGAAGCAGAGAAGATGAAATGGTTAGATGAGGACTTGACGAGGCTCAGGAGGACGAGGACGAGGACTGGCCAATGCTACACACGAGGGGATAAGAGGATCAAGTACCAAACAACCCATTGCCATTTTAAGTCTGATTGCCCTCTATATGACACGCGAGCATTTTTGTTGTTGTTTTTGTTCACTGCCCTTGAGCTGCCTCCACTGCTGTAATGAAAAAAAAGTAGCAACGTTCATGAATTTAATTGGAGAGACGCCAGAGCCTCGCATGACGCCGTACTTTCAGCATCTCTCGACAGCTGACCACAAACCACGCAGAGGCATTCCGACACGGCGCTTACAGACACGACACCCACACCTTCGGCACCCAGACCTTCGGCACCCAGACCTTCGGAGGCTTGGGAGAGGCGCTTCTTCTCTACACCAATATAGTCTTGGCCCTCACGACAGCCACTACGGTGATGGGCTAGTATTTTCTCAGACGCTTTCGCCTCTCATATCAATTATTTCCAAGGGCCAAAAATTAGTGAATCGGGTTATAATGAGTTGTTTTTTACGTTCATGGTACAGAAGAAAGGTCAACCTACTATCCGGGTCATAAAACTACCCCTGGAAATGACCCAAAACTCCTACGAAAGCCTTGTCAAATGTGGTTAGACTCTCAGACGCTTTCGCCTCTCAAAAAAATTATTTCCAAGGGCCAAAAATTAGTTAATCGGGTTCTAATGAGTATTTTTTTTACGTTCATGGTACAGAAGAAGGGTCAACCTACCACCAGGGTCATAAAACTACTACGAGAATCACCCCAAAACTCCTACGAAAGCCTTGTCAAATGTGGTTAGTATGCTCTCAGACGCTTTCGCCTCTTATATCAATTATTTCCTAGGGCCAAAAATTAGTGAATCGGGTTATAACGAGTGTTTTTTTCACGTTCATGGTACAGAAGAAGGGTCAACCTACTATCAGGGTTATAAAACTATCCCTGGAATCGCCCAAAACTCCTAAGAAAGCCTTGTTAAATGCGTGTGCCTGAGTTCTGAAATGTTTATGAATAACCCTATCTTGACCCTTTTAAATTCGGCATCCAAGTACACATATTTGACAAAGCTTTCGTGGGAGTTTTCGGCATTTCCAGGGGTAGTTTTACGGGGCTGGTGGTAGTTTGGCCCCTCTCCTGAACCACGAAAATGAGGGATAGAGAACACGCATGCTGGTTACAAACTTACAATAGCATAACTTCACTATTACTGACAAAGCTTCCGTGCGAGTTTTCGGCATTTCCAGGGGTAGTTTTACGGGGCTGGTGGTAGTTTGGCCCCCCTCCTGTACCACGAAAATGAGGGATAGAGAACACGCATGCTGGTTACAAACTCACAATAGCATAACTTCACTATTACTGACAAAGCTTCCGTGGGAGTTTTCGGCATTTCCAGGGGTAGTTTTACGGGGCTGATGGTAGTTTGGTCCCTCTCCTGAACCACGAAAATGAGGGATAGAGAACACGCATGCTGGTTACAAACTCACAATAGCATAACTTTACTATTACTGACAAAGCTTTCGTGGTAGTTTTCGGCATTTCCAGGGGTAGTTTTACGGGGCTGATGGTAGTTTGGTCCCTCTCCTGAACCACGAAAATGAGGGATAGAGAACACGCATGCTGGTTACAAACTCACAATAGCATAACTTCACTATTACTGACAAAGCTTCCGTGGGAGTTTTCGGCATTTCCAGGGGTAGTTTTACGGGGCTGGTGGTAGTTTGGCCCCTCTCCTGAACCACGAAAATGAGGGATAGAGAACACGCATGCTGGTTACAAACTTACAATAGCATAACTTCACTATTACTGACAAAGCTTCCGTGGGAGTTTTCGGCATTTCCAGGGGTAGTTTTACGGGGCTGGTGGTAGTTTGGCCCCTGTCCTGTACCACGAAAATGAGGGATATAGGGAACAGGCATGCTGGTTACAAACTCACAATAGCATAACTTCACTATTACTGACAAAGCTTCCGTGCGAGTTTTCGGCATTTCCAGGGGTAGTTTTACGGGGCTGGTGGTAGTTTGGTCCCTCTCCTGTACCACGAAAATGAGGGATAGAGAACACGCATGCTGGTTACAAACTCACAATAGCATAACTTCACTATTACTGACAAAGCTTCCGTGCGAGTTTTCGGCATTTCCAGGGGTAGTTTTACGGGGCTGGTGGTAGTTTGGCCCCTCTCCTGTACCACGAAAATGCGGGTTACAATAGCATAAATCTACTTCTACCACGTTCTGCATGGCCTGCCTAAGCTAGACTATCCTCGGAGCATCAAAAAATAGTCGCTCTGTTCTGTGGGGAGGAAAATAACCGGCCGCGTGCCACTCCTCCCTTCTTCGTGTCCCTGGGTCCATGTATCCGTCCCCGCTGGCTACGAGTTATACAGAGGTGTACGCCGCGTGGCCTTGACGGAGCCGCCTCTCAGCACCATGACTTAAACTTTGAGGATTCTGCTGATTATACTGAAAACCTGTTGTGTGTAGACATTTTAATTTTCCCTTGAATTTACTTCCTATTTGTATATCTGAGAATAAAATGATTGAGTTTTTTTTCTTCAACATTTCAACGGCGAGGTTCATAATAGTTTACAAGGGTTTTCATGGCGTTTTCTGTGGGTCGTTCCGTGGGTAGTTTTATGACCCTGGTGGTAGTTTGGCGAAGCTGAGTTAGTATACAGCGAAATAGATAGGCGTATAGCTAAACAGATAGATATTGATAGTTACGTAGATTGGTAGATAGAACGAAAATAGCATATAGCGAAATAGTCGTATAGCTAAACAGAGATAGATAGATATTGATAGATTACATAGATAGGTAGACGGAACAAAACTTAGATAGCATAGAGTTAACTAGACATACAGCTGAACAGATAGTGATAGATAGATACTGATCGTTATATAGACAGATATGAACAGATAGTGATAGATAGATACTGATCGTTATATAGACAGATAGATAGTGAAGTGTTTCCTCGCTAAAACTAAACATTGACCATCTCGCTACAAAACCATATAAACAAAACCGATACAGGCCTGACCCTCTGAACAGCTGAACAGATAGTGATAGATAGATACTGATCGTTATATAGACAGATAGATAGTGAAGTGTTTCCTCGCTAAAACTAAACAAGTAAAACAAGAAGAAACAATGACTATCTCACCACAAAACCATATAAACCGATACAGGCCTGACCCTCTGAACAACACATCACTCACGAGGGACCATCGCATCTCACATCAACTATTTCTAAAGGTCAAAGAGGGGATCAATCGGGTTTTCATGAGTGTTTTTTAAGGTTCATGGCACAGAAGAAGGGCCAAACTACCACCAGGGTCATAAAACTACCCCTGGAAAGGCCTACAGCTCCTACGAAAGCCTTGGCAAATATGTGAACTTGGGCGACGAAATGTTTTAAAATACGGCCCAGAGACCCTTGCAAGCCCTCATTCTTTACGCCTAAACCCCGACCTTGGCTTAGCAGCGTAGAAACAGGCGTGGGAGAAACATGAACTTCCCAAGGCTGAAAAGGGCATATGCAAGAAACACGTGAGGGATACAAGTGAAGGTTATATAATGGATGGGGAGATAGGATGGGGAGAGCCGTCAGGGAGGAAGGGTAGGAGGAACTATGCGAATTGAGATGGTATTTTGGTTCCCTTCCGCCTCTCACATCAACTACTTACAAAGGCCAAAAATGAGGTCAATCGGGTTCTAATGAGTGTTTCTAAGATTCACGGTACAGAAGAAGGGTTAAACTACCACCAGGGTCGTCAAACTATACCCGTGGAAATGCTCAAAACTCCTACGAAAGCCAAAATGCTCAAGGATAAGTCCCTGAGACGCAATTTGAAGGGGTTGGGAAGGGTGTGGTGAATGAAGGCAGGCAGAGTGTGTGTGTGTGTGTGTGTGTGTGTGGTGAGGAGGGAAAGGGTGCTTGGGTAATAAAAGGGGTCGGGAGGGTGAGTTTTGAGTAATGGGGAAGTTGGATATGAGTGTGGCGAGAGAGAGAGAGAGAGAGAGAGAGAGAGAGAGAGAGAGAGAGAGAGAGAGAGAGAGAGAGTTTGTTTACTTTTTTTGTGCCCTTGAGCTGTCTCCTTTGTTGTAAAAAAAAAAAAAAGAGAACCGCAAAACAGTCCTTGAAAACCTCAGCACCAGCTTCTACGGGAGGCTTTGTCAAACAGACGAACTGAGATGCCAGTACGTTATATAATACTGGTGTTTCGCGACTAGATAACCGTTACTTCCCGAACAACCTTTAATTCCTAACAAATGCATCCTGAAATCCGTATAGCTCGACGATAAGAGCGATACTCGTAAATACAAAGAGAGAGGAAGGGAGGGTCGGGAAGGGTAATGACAGTGTGGGTTGAGGGGCGGCAGCGAGGGAGGACGAGAAAACGGCTTGGGGAAGAGAGGAATGGGTCAGAGGGGAGAGGGGGTGAGGTGGAGGGCGAGAAAGGGAGATGGTGGGAAGGGGAGGGAAGGGAAGGAAGGGAGGGGAAGGGAAGGGAAGGAAGACAAAGGGAAGGAAGGGAGGGGAAGAAAGGGTGGGGACGGAAGGAAGGGGGAAGAAAGGGAAGGGAAGGAAGGGAGGAGGAAAAAAGGAGGGGGAAGGAAGGGAAGGGGAAGGAAGGGAAGGGGAAGGAAGGGAAGGGGAAGGAAGGAAAGGGGAACGAAGAGGGAGAAGGAGGAAAGGGAGGAAGAGAGAGAGAGAGAGAGAGAAAGAGAGAGAGAGAGAGAGAGAGACACGAAAGACCGATTGCATGTAACAGTGACGCTGCTGTCTTCTCTAAACATCGCTGAAAGAAGTTGGTCATCATGTTTATTTCCTCGTCTGTGTTACGCCGAATGCACATCTTTGGCGCGTTGTTAGCTAGTCCTCGGTGCCTGCCTGCTCATTCCTTAACCCGGTAGCAGCGACGGGCCAAATTTGTGGCTTTACCGTGTACCAGCGATGGACCAAATTTCTGCCATGCATAAACTGATCACATATGCGTTGATATATATTATAAAATGGTTTGCGTGAGTGATGATTCTTTCTCATTATTTTGCTTAGAGGGGCCTTTAACCTAACCTAACGTAACCTAACTTAACCTAACCTAACCTAACCTAACCTAACCTAACCTACCCTAACCTAACCTACCCTAACCTAACCTAACCTAACCTAACCTAACCTAACCTAACCTAACCTAACCTAACCTAACCTAACGTAACCTAACTTAACCTAACCTAACCTAACAAACATGACCCCTGCAGCTACCGGGTTAAGTTTGAGAATAACAGCCTCGTTCTTGTATTTGTGAAAAAAATGGTAGTTTCCGGTTGCTGATTACACGATGCTCACTTACTCAGATGTTCCTTACTTTACTGTGGTTCATTGTTTTACTTTAGGAGCAGCGAGTAGCGGGCTTTTTTTTTTATTATTGTTTTCTTTTTTTGTGTGCCCTTGAGCTGCCTCCTTTGTTGTTAAAAAAAAAAAATAAAAAAAAACCGGCCAATTTCTTTTCATCAGTTTTTAGTTCCTTGTTCTCTGCAGAAAACGTGCCTCAAAGAATAAATCTGAATTTGAAGATGTTTGTTTAGTACATTTATATGTTGGACACATCAGTCTTAGGCGCTTAAGTGTGCCTATGCTTTACGATAATCTGATAATGACCTTCAGAGTTTATTATGACACACTTGCCTTATTTTCATTGTTACTGCTAAACCCAATAACACAAATTGGCCGTAATGTATATCAGAGAAGCCTCAATTACCCCAAAACTTCGCGCTTCTCTCGCCGCCAACCTCCCACCATTTTGGGCTGGGATAAGCCCCCGATGTTTCAAGGTCCTAAACACGTCTCTGTGCGTGGGGCTTACACACACACACACACACACACTCGGGTTCCTACGGATCAGTAAGGCACACGGTAGCAAAATAATAACTATACAATTCGTGGCAGGATTAAATTTTGACAGTCTGCGCCGCCACAGCCGTCGCGTCGAGACACCAGCAGGTCGACGCTGAGGGACATGCGTACAGTAGGTATGCTGGGGCCGTATGCTCAAAACTCTCCCTTAGAATGTCTTGAAGGGTGCTCCTGCCACGATCAGCTCAAGGGAATTGCCTGAAGCCGATCCACGAGTCCTCCCCTTGCTCCCTTCGGCTCCCCGTTGGCCAAGTGAGACATTTCGCCGCCCAAGAACACATATTTGACAAAGGCTTTCATAGGAGTTGTGGGCATATCCACGGGCAGTTTTATGACTCCGGTGGTAGTCTGACCCTTCCTCTGTACCATGAACCTGAAGAAACACTCATTAGAATCCGACTGACCCCCTCTTTGACCTTTGGAAACAGCTGATGTGAGTAGCGAAAGTGTCTTTTAATACCAACCAAATAGTCATGCAGTCCAGTGACGCTCGAGCATACGGCCCCTTGCCTGGGAGGGAAAGGAAAAACCACTGAAAGCTGGGTAAAGGCTTGAATAGGGTTGTTAAGTTATTTTTTTCAACAAGGGAGGAAGCTCACGGACAAAGACTAATCAACAGGATCAGAGAACTACCAAAAGAACTTTCAGATAACCTCCACTATATAGTTAGATCTTATTTTTTTTTTTTCGCCACGTGGGTGCTAAGCAAACGAGCCAACTTGACAAATACCATCACAGTAAAATGGCTTGAGAAACAGAACTTGCCGTAGTCGACTTTCTTGTTTCACCTTATTCTTCGACTTTCTGTGTCGGCCAAAATATAGCAAACAGGCAAAAACGATAAAAAAACACACATATCCCCGGCACTCACGCCATCACAAGCTCTTCAGATCCACCACAGCGAAGTTTCAATCACCGAATTATTTGATTTTTTGCAGGAAAGAAAACAGCTCCAAGGCAAAAATAATGCTTCTGTGCTTCTCTGTGTAATGCTTCCGTTCTTTGGGGGGGTGAGGGCGGTGGAAGAGTATACAGTGGAGTGGTGGGCAGACGAAGACTCTTGCCAAGGGTCGTATTTTAAAACATTTCGTCGCCCAAGTTCACTTATTCGGCAAGGCTTTCGTAGGAGTTGTGGGCATTTCCAGGAGTAGTTTGATGACCCTAGTGGTAGTTTGACCCTTCTTCTGTACCACGAACCTGAAGAAACACTCATTAGAACCCGACTGACCCCCTCTTTGACCTTTAGAAATAGCTGATGTGAGAAGCGAAAGAGTCTTATAATACCGACCAATGACTCATGGAGGGGATGTTTCAAGCAGCTAATGAGTGGAAGGACCTGGGACGAAGAGACCGTGCCTTCTGTAGGGACGGGAACACAGAGGTGACCATGAGGGCAGGGTAACACGGAGAAGGGATAAACGAGAGGCGAGGAGAGGCTCATGAAGGACACAGCCTCGTGTATAGTTAGTATGACACCAGAAGTCCTGCAATATGGGGAAAATACGGTACTGGAGTGGGTGCTGTGGTTGTACGAGCTGCCCTGCCAACAGCCCCGTGCGTGCATACATGCTGCACTGGCTGCCTCGTGACCCCTGGCAACCAAGTCACTCTATTGCTGCACCCTTCTCCACGCCGCCAGTAGGGATGGGCAAGTACCGTTAATTTGAGTACCGGTAGTACCGGTACCGAAAGCTCAAGTACCGTTAGTACCGGTACCGGTACCGGTACCCGAAGGAGTTTTTTTTTTTCTTAATGACTTCAGATGAAATTCCCAAATAAATTTCCTGTAAAGAAAACTCTCTCTCCTTCAACTTAATATCAACTAGAGTAGAAATGCAACGTTTTGGAGCCTTCTGATTAATGTAAAATCACCTAGGTTTAAGGACAGACCACCTAGTCTGGACCATGGGGTCTGTGTGGTCTGATTTTTTTATGTAAATCTATGTAAATCTCTCTCTCTCTCTCTCTCTCTCTCTCTCTCTCTCTCTCTCTCTCTCTCTCTCTCTCTCTCTCTCTCTCTCTCTCTGAATGAAGAGAATATTTATTTTTTTCGATAAAAAAATAGCATGTATAGTTATTATGGATGTAGTCGATCATAGTCTAATAACAATAAAAATATTTATTAGCAACCTAAAAAAGAAAAAGAATCGGACATGTTATTGTTATTAGACCATGATCGAGTACATCCATAATAACTATACATGCTATTTTTTTTATCGAAAAAATAAATATTCACTTCATTCAGAGAGAGAGAAATCAGATCATAGTCTAATAACAATAACAATATTTATTAGCAACCTAAAAAAGAAAAAGAATCGGACATGAAGAATTATCCAGTAACTCCAATAAATAAATCAAATAATAAAATAATGGAAACGGGAGCTGTGATGGAAACGGAAAGCAGGACAAAATGGTGGGAACTTGGGGAGACGGTCAGCGGGGCAGTGACTCAGCGTCTACACACAGGGCCCATACCACATGGAGGCGGGCGAGCGCCGAGCGTCACTAAGATCCAAACGGTACCGGTACTAGCGGCAATGCGCAGTGCCGAGTGATCATTAAGCTTCCCGGAACCCAAGTGATCATGAGGCTTCGCGGTACCAGTACCGATACCGGGTACCGCGAGCCGAGTCACTGCCCCGCTGACCGTCTCCCCAAGTTCCCACCATTTTGTCCTGCTTTCCGTTTCCATCACAGCTCCCGTTTCCATTATTTAATTATTTGATTTATTTATTGGAGTTACTGGATAATTCTTCATGTCCGATTCTATTTCTTTTTTAGGTTGCTAATAAATATTGTTATTGTTATTAGACTATGATCGAGTAGTCGAGTACCCATATCACCGAGATATCCACTCACTGAGTGGTGATTTCTCTCTCTCTCTCTGAATGAAGTGAATATTTATTTTTTCGATAAAAAAAAATAGCATGTATAGTTATTATGGATGTACTCGATCATGGTCTAATAACAATAACAATATTTAGTAGCAACCTAAAAAAAAAATCGGACATGAAGAATTATCAATAAATCCAATAAATAAATCCGAGCAACTGGTACCGGTTCCGTACCGTTTAGCTGGTACCGTTAGTACCGGTACTGGTACCGGTACCTGCCCACCCCTAGCCGCCAGTCTCGGAGTCTGCCCACACCTCGGCTGACTGACAGTCGCCGCCGTGGAGTCGTCGTGAGCGAGGCAGCGTGCGGGAAACCGATCATCCACCCCATCCCGAGGGCCGCGCTGACAAGGCTGTGAGCAGTGATACAGACGCAGTGTTGGCGGTCGTCTTCCTGGCAAGGATCACATCCACCGCCTGCACCACACACCGCCGCAGAGTCCCCCGCCTCCATCACCCGCGGATTGGGAGGATTCAGCCATAGCCTTGCCCAGCTGAGCTGGGCGCGTCAAAGCTTCTCTAACACAGCCCTCAGCGGGACGGGCCATGGACTACGAGGACTACTACGACCACAACTTCACCCAGCCCTGGGAGTGGCCCTCTGAAGACTACAGGAACTGGGTGATGAAAAATGTGCTCAACGGCTTGGCGACGGCCTTTGGGCTGCTGGCCAATGGCCTCTTGCTGGGGCTGCTCAGCAGGGCGCCGCCCCTGCGCACCGTGTCCAACATGTTCCTGCTGCAGCGGGCCGTGGCCGACGTGCTGGTCTTGATGGTGGTTCCGTTCATCATTTACGCCAATATCCACCATTATTACGACGAGTTCTCCCCGCCCTTGTGCACGGCTCTCAGCATCGTCTTGCACGGGGCCATGATGGCCAGCCACATGTTCCTCATGCTGTTCACCGTGGACAGTTACCTGGCGTCGCGCCCACAGCGGCACACACTCGCCCGGCGACGCAAAGTGCTGCGGGTGACGTCCGCGGCGGCCTGGCTCCTGGCGCCAGTCTACGGGGTTGCCGTCTACTTCAAATACAATCGTTCCATGTACCACCATTGTTTCTTCCATCGAGTACTTCTGGCCCTTCAAGTGCATGATTTCGTGTTCCGCCTGGGCGTGCCGCTGGTGGTGGTGTGGGTGTTCGTGGCCATGACGCGCTGCTGCCGCCCCGCCGAGCCGTCCTCTCAGGACAAGCCGGAGGGGGGCGAGGGGGCTCCCAGCCGGCAACTGCTGCTGGGCCTCGCCGCCTCCTTCACCGTGATTCGCGTCTTCGTCTGGATCGGCGTTTTTCTAGAATACGGATACATCTATGTAGACTCAATGATCCCCGTCATTGCATTCACGCTTCCCTCCCTCGAAAAAGTTGTCAACCCCATCCTGGTCATATGTCTGTCGGAGGGACTTCGACAGTCGGTGGCTGGGAGGCTGCCGGTCCGCCGCTCCGCCTCACTGCCGCTGCAGGAGCTGTGAGCGCCTTGGCGGGGCGTGGGTGGCCCGGGCGAGGGCGTCCACCACGCGGCACCACCACGCTCCGCAGCCGTGGCCCAAGACCCACGCCGCCAGGGACGCGAGGAGGCGCGCAGCGGTTCAGGTGGTCTTGGCGTGTGGGGAGTGTGGGGAGGCAGGGGCCGGCACGTCGACCCGCTTCGTAAACTGCCGCGGACAGACAGACCGGCGCGGTGCCCTCCGTAATGTGCAGCCTCACGCAGCGGCATATTGTGTGTCTTTTTGAGGAGTTGAAAGTAATCATTTAATATATCTATAATGATTTGGATTAAATAAGGATTGTTTTTCATCACCTCAATTATGTGTGTATTTTCAGTCATCAATGACTGCTGTGTTGCAAATAAAACATTTACAATGACTTATAATGATTATTATTACACACACACACACACACACACACGGCCCGGTAGCTCAGTGGATAGAGTGTCTGCCTCACGACCAGAACGACCGGGGTTCGATTCCCCGGCCGGATGAAGATAAGTTGGGTTTATCTTCTTTCACGTGTAGCCCCTGTTCACCTAGCAGTGAGTAGGTACGCGACGTAATGCAAGGAGTTGTGACCTCGTTGTCGCGGTGTGTTGTGTGTGAGTGGTTTCAGTCCTACCCAAAGATCGGTACTACGAGCTCTGTGCTCATCCGTAGGGGAACGGCTGGCTGTCTCGACAGAGACCCGCAGCAGACCAAGAGGTGAATTACACACACACACACACTCGGGTTCCTACGGATCGGGAAGTCACACGGTAGCAACATAGCAACTATACAAGTCGTAGCAGGATTAAGTTTTGACATTGCGCCGCCACAGCCGCCGCGTCGAGATACCAGCAGGTTGACGCTGAGGGACATGCTGGGCTGTTGCGTAGATATGCTGGGGCCTGTATGCCCAAAACTCTCCGAAGTTTCAATCACCGAATTATTTGATTTTTTGCAGGAAAGAAAGCAGCTCCAAGGCAAAAATGATGCTTCTGTGCTTCTCTGTGTAATGCTTCCGTTCTTTGGGGGGGTGAGGGCGGTGGAAGAGTAGACAGTGGAGTGGTGGGCAGACGAAGACTCTTGCCAAGGGTCGTATTTTAAAACATTTCGTCGCCCAAGTTCACTTATTCGGCAAGGCTTTCGTAGGAGTTGTGGGCATTTCCAGGAGTAGTTTGATGACCCTAGTGGTAGTTTGACCCTTCTTCTGTACCACGAACCTAAAGAAACACTCATTAGAACCCGACTGACCCCCTCTTTGACCTTTAGAAATAGCTAATGTGAGAAGCGAAAGAGTCTTATAATACCGACCAATGACTCATGGAGGGGATGTTTCAAGCAGCTAATGAGTGGAAGGACCTGGGACGAAGAGACCGTGCCTTCTGTAGGGACGGGAACACAGAGGTGACCATGAGGGCAGGGTAACACGGAGAAGGGATAAACGAGAGGCGAGGAGAGGCTCATGAAGGACAAAGCCTCGTGTATAGTTAGTATGACACCAGAAGTCCTGCAATATGGGGAAAATAAGGAACTGGAGTGGGTGCTGTGGTTGTACGAGCTGCCCTGCCAACAGCCCCGTGCGTGCATGCATGCTGCACTGGCTGCCTCGAGACCCCTGGCAACCAAGTCACTCTATTGCTGCACCCTTCTCCACGCCGCCAGTCTCGGAGTCTGCCCACACCTCGGCTGACTGACAGTCGCCGCCGTGGAGTCGTCGTGAGCGTGCGGGAAACAGATCATCCACCCCATCCCGAGGGCCGCGCTGACAAGGCTGTGAGCAGTGATACAGACGCAGTGTTGGCGGTCGTCTTCCTGGCAAGGATCACATCCACCGCCTGCACCACACACCGCCGCAGAGTCCCCCGCCTCCATCACCCGCGGATTGGGAGGATTCAGCCATAGCCTTGCCCAGCTGAGCTGTGCGCGTCAAAGCTTCTCTAACACAGCCCTCAGCGGGACGGGTCATGGACTACGAGGACTACTACGACCACAACTTCACCCAGCCCTGGGAGTGGGAGGACTCTGAAGACTACAGGGACTGGGTGATGGAGAATGTGCTCAACGGCTTGGCGACGGCCTTTGGGCTGCTGGCCAACGGCCTCTTGCTGGGGCTGCTCAGCAGGGCGCCGCCCCTGCGCACCGTGTCCAACATGTTCCTGCTGCAGCGGGCCGTGGCCGACGTGCTGGTCTTGATGGTGGTTCCGTTCAACATTTACGCCAATATCCACCATTATTACGACGAGTTCTCCCCGCCCTTGTGCACGGCTCTCAGCATCGTCTTGTACGGGGCCATGATGGCCAGCCACATGTTCCTCATGCTGTTCACCATGGACAGTTACCTGGCGTCGCGCCCACAGCGGCACACACTCGCCCGGCGACGCAAAATGTTGCAGGTGACGTCCGCGGCGGCCTGGCTCCTGGCGCCAGTCTACGGGGTTGCCGTCTACTTCAAATACAGTCGTTCCATGCCCCGCAATAATTGTTTCTTCCGTGAAGCACTTCTGGCCCTTCAGACGCATTACCTCGTGTTCCGTGTGTTCGTGCCGCTGGTGGTGGTGTGGGTGTTCCTGGTCATGGCGTGCTGCTGCCGCCCCGCCCAACCCAAGACGGAGCGGGGCGAGGGGGTTCCCATACCTCAACTGCTGCTGGGCCTCGCCGCCACCTTCACCGTCATTCGCTTTCTCGACGTTTTTCTAGCCTTCAGACTAATCTTTGTACACTCAGTGATCCACGTCATTGCGTTCACCCTTCCCTACCTCGAAAAAGTTGTCAACCCCATCCTGGTCATATGTCTGTCGGAGGGACTTCGACAGTCGGTGGCTGGGAGGCTGCCGGTCCGCCGCTCCGCCTCACTGCCGCTGCAGGAGCTGTGAGCGCCTTGGCGGGGCGTGGGTGGCCCGGGCGAGGGCGTCCACCACGCGGCACCACCACGCTCCGCAGCCGTGGCCCAAGACCCACGCCGCCAGGGACGCGAGGAGGCGCGCAGCGGTTCAGGAGGTCTTGGCGTGTGGGGAGTGTGGGGAGGCAGGGGCCGGCACCTCGACCCGCTTCGTAAACTGCCGCGGACAGACAGACCGGCGCGGTGCCCTCCGTAATGTGCAGCCTCACGCAGCGGCATATTGTGTGTCTTTTTGAGGAGTTGTAGTCATTAGATTTTCAGTACATTGGTTGACTTAGATAAGGATTG
>NC_066528.1:15549514-15654514 GCF_024679095.1 Eriocheir sinensis | reverse complement strand
ATGAATTCGTAGGTTCGAAAAACGCCGAGCCAGAAGAGGGCGCGAATCACGGTGAAGGAGGCGGCGAGGCCCAGCTGCAGTAGCCGGCTGGGAGCCCCCTCGCCCCCCTCCGGCTTGGCCTGGGACGCGGCCTCTGCGGTGCATCGGCAGCGCGCCAAGACAACGAACACCCACACCACCAGCAACGGCACGCCCAGGCGGAACACTAAGTCATGCACTTGAAGGGCTTTATGGAAGAAACAATGACCGTGCATGTAACGTTTGTAGATGAAGAAGGCGGCAACCCCGTAGACTGCCGCCAGGAGCCAGGCCGCCGCGGACGTCACCCGCAGCAGTTTGCGTCGCCGGGCGAGTGTGTGCCTCTGTGGGCGCGACGCCAGGTAACTGTCCACGGTGAACAGCATGAGGAACATGTGACTGGCCATTATGGCCCCGTGCATGACGATGCTGAGAGCCGTGCACAAGGGCGGGGAGAACTCTTCGCCATCATGGTGGATCCAGATATTGGCGTAAATGATGAACGGAACCACCATCAAGACCAGCACGTCGGCCACTGCCCGCTGCAGCAGGAACATGTTGGACACGGTGCGCAGGGGCGGCGCCCTGCTGAGCAACCCCAGCAGGAAACCGTTGGCCAGCAGCCCTAAGGCCGTCGCCAAGCCGTTGAGCACATTGTCCACCAACCATTTCCTGTAGTATTCAGAGTCCCACTCCCACTCCCAGGGCTCGGTGAAGTTGCCCATGACCCGTGTGTGGTGCAGGCGGTGGATGTGATCCTTGCCAGGAAGACGACCGCCAACACTGCGTTGGTGTATCACTGCTCACAGCCTTGTCAGCGCGGTTCTCGCCGCTCGGTGGGGTGGATGGTCTGTGCCCCGGACGCTGGCTCGCTCGCTCGTTCACGATGGCTCCACGGCAGCGACTGTCAAACAGCTGAGGTGTGGGGCTGGGGAGACTGGCGGCGTGGAGAGGAGTGCAGCAACGGAAGGAATGTCTCTACGCCCGGCGGCTGTGAGGGCATTACGAGTACTGGTGAAGATACTTCGTGAAACAGTAGCCACAACACATGGATACACTGTTCTTGCACCTTTACTGGTTGCTGCAGGAGTGCGCGCATTGAGGGGTACGTGCTGATGGCCCCAGTAAGCCCCACGCGCACACCTCCCGCCGCAGCAGCACCCCTGTGTGCACTGACCTACGTGTTACTTTGCAGCGGTTGATGTCTTTCCTCACACACCTCAGGAGCTCGTGTTCTCGGCTCCCTTTCACCAACCTCTCTACGGTGACGGTCATCCTCGTTTAAGCCGGTATTTTACGGGAACGATTTTGGTTGAGTAAATGCCCCCGTACATGCTGACAGATGGGACTCTGCTCGTGGATCGTATTGGGTAGTCACAG
Source organism: Eriocheir sinensis (assembly GCF_024679095.1). Lineage (NCBI taxonomy): Eukaryota > Metazoa > Arthropoda > Malacostraca > Decapoda > Varunidae > Eriocheir > Eriocheir sinensis. The sequence continues at coordinate 15,653,116 of NC_066528.1, read as the reverse complement.
CCCTTGTCAATTTTACACTTTTGGCTGGGCAGGAGGCGGATTTCCACTTCCTCAGCCTTTCCCTTGAAGTTCACTCTGAGCCTGTCACCGCGACCCCCCCCCCCATCCCACCCTTCCCCTCCTACACACACCTGCACATCCCAGGAGACAATACGAGGAGTGTGGATTAAACACACGAGAAATTAATCCAGACAAAGAAAGGTTTGCCGGCGTCGGGGATCGAACCCGCGACCAGCGAGAAAGGGAGAGCCACTATTTTACCAGTCGGCAGTGTATACATGCGTTGTGCCCTGCTGTTTCACGACATATCTTCACCGCCTAACGCCATCACAGCCGCCAGGCGTAGATACATCCTGCACCCCCCCGCCTCGAGGCCCCTGGCAACCAAGTCCTTCCGTTGTTGCCATGCATTGCTGCACTCCTCTCTACGCCGCCAGTCTCCCCAGCCCCACATCTCTTCATAGTCGCCGCCTTGGAGTCATCGTGAGTGAGCGAGCGTGCGGGGCACAGACCATCCACCCCTACCGAGAGGCGAGAACCGCGCTGACAAGGCTGTGAGCAGTGAAACAGACGCAGTGTTGGCGGTCGTCTTCCTGGCAAAGATCACATCCACCGCCAGCACCACACACCCGCCGCAGAGTCCCGCCGCTCCTCTAACACAGCCCTCAGCGGAACGGGTCATGGGCAACTTCACCAAGCCCTGGGAGTGGGAGTATGAAAGCTACTTCGGTAACTTCACCCTGCCTGAGCCCTGGGAGTGGCCCTCTGAAGACTACAGGAACTGGGTGGTGAAAAATGTGCTCAACGGCTTGGCGACGGCCTTTGGGCTGCTGGCCAACGGCCTCTTGCTGGGGCTGCTCAGCAGGGCCCCGCCCCTGCGCACCGTGTCCAACATGTTCCTGCTGCAGCGGGCCGTGGCCGACGTGCTGGTCTTGATGGTGGTTCCGTTCATCATTTACGCCAATATCCACCATTATTACGACGAGTTCTCCCCGCCCATGTGCACGGCTCTCAGCATCGTCGTGCACGGGGCCATGATGGCCAGCCACATGTTCCTCATGCTGTTCACCGTGGACAGTTACCTGGCGTCGCGCCCACAGCGGCACACACTCGCCCGGCGACGCAAAGTGCTGCGGGTGACGTCCGCGGCGGCCTGGCTCCTGGCGCCAGTCTCCGGGGCTGCCGCCTTCTTCATCTTCATTCGTCCCGTTTCCGCTCATTGTTACTTCCATCAAGCATCTCTGGCATTTCAAATGCATGATTTCGTGTTCCGCCTGGGCGTGCCGCTGGTGGTGGTGTGGGTGTTCGTGGCCATGACGCGCTGCTGCCGCCCCGCCGAGCCGTCCTCTCAGGACAAGCCGGAGGGGGGCGAGGGGGCTCCCAGCCGGCAGCTGCTGCTGGGCCTCGCCGCCTCCTTCACCGTGATACTCGTCTTCATCTGGATCGGCGTTTTTCAAGGCTACAGACTCCTCTTTATAGACTCAATGATCCCCGTCATTGCGTTCACGCTTCCCTACCTCGAAAAAGTTGTTAACCCCATCCTGGTCATATGTCTGTCGGAGGGACTTCGACAGTCGGTGGCTGGGAGGCTGCCGGTCCGCCGCTCCGCCTCACTGCCGCTGCAGGAGCTGTGAGCGCCTTGGCGGGGCGTGGGTGGCCCGGGCGAGGGCGTCCACCACGCGGCACCACCACGCTCCGCAGCCGTGGCCCAAGACCCACGCCGCCAGGGACGCGAGGAGGCGCGCAGCGGTTCAGGAGGTCTTGGCGTGTGGGGAGGCAGGGGCCGGCACCTCGACCCGCTTCGTAAACTGCCGCGGACAGACAGACCGGCGCGGTGCCCTCCGTAATGTGCAGCCTCACGCAGCGGCATATTGTGTGTCTTTTTGAGGAGTTGTAGTCATTAGATTTTCAGTACATTGGTTGGCTTAGATAAGGATTGTTTTCCATCGCCTCAATTACGTGTGTATTTTCAGACATCGCTGACTGATGTGTTGTAAATAAAACTTTAAAATTACTAGTTATTATTATTATACTAGCACCCACACACACACACACACACACACACACACACACACACACACACACACACACACGGTAAGCAATATAACAAATATACAAGTCGTGGCAGGATTTGACCCCATGGATGTGACTGTCTGCGCCGCCACAACCGCCGCACAGAGCCACCCGCCTGACGCTGATGGGCCCTGCCAGGACTCTGCGTAAAAAAATAGGCCGTCTTTTACTCACCAACCGAATGAGAGTGTCCGATGGAGGCTGGGTAGATGCATGAATGGGGTTGTTAATTTTCTTTCAACAAGGGAGGCAGCTCAAGGGCAAAACACACAGAAGCAAAAAAAAAGTCCTCGAGGCGCTGCTCCTGTAACAGAACTAAGGATGAGAGGCCAGCGGGGAGGTCAGTTTCTCTCTAACTCTGTTCTTTCTCTTTTTCTTTTCTTTCCCCCCGTCCCTAACCCCTTCACCTCCCTCTGGCAACTCACCCTGCCGCCGACTCCACCCTAACACAGTGTCATTGCATAGAAAATTAGAAAAAGATGCAGACCTCCACTGAGACGATTCTGGGTCACCGCCTCATCCCGCTGTTTGCTTACTTTGCTATAAACTCTTCTTATAAGCAACAGACCCGCCTCACTAAACAATGGAGCATCGGCGTTCGTGTGTAGGCGTTTTAACCCCTCTGCTGCGATTGGCACGGATTTGGCTCTCAGTGGTAGCCTAGTTACACACAGCCCTATGTCTTTCTCTGCCTCTTTGGTGGATAGTGGAGTGGGATGGAAGAGTGGAGTGGAAGCAAGTAGGTCATCTTAGCTAGGTCATCTCAGGTAGATCATCTTAGGTCATCTCGGGTAGGTCATATCAGGTACATCATCTTATAGGTAGGTCATATCAACGTAGATTATCTCAACCAGGTCATCTCAGGTAGGTCATATCAGGTACATCATCTTATAGGTAGGTCATATCAACGTAGATCATCTCAACCAGGTCATCTCAGGTAGGTCATATCAGGTACATCATCTTATAGGTAGGTCATATCAACGTAGATCATCTCAACCAGGTCATCTCAGGTAGGTCATATCAGGTACGTCATCTTATAGGTAGGTCATATCAACGTAGATCATCTTAGATCATCTCAGGTAGGTCATATCAGGTACGTCATCTTAGGTATAGGTCATTGCACGTCGGTCATATCAGGTAGCTCATCTCACGCAGGTCATCGCTCTACACCTGTCCCTCGTGTACTCTCTCAGTTCTCAGTAGTCAGTCGTCCACATCACGGTTCAGACCTGTTGCTGCCCTGTATAGTGTTGAGGTGTGTTGCTGCTCTTGGTAACACTAGAATAACTGTATTGTTCTTAAGCAACGGGGAAGAAGTGAAGGACTGAAGTGCTCGTTTTCCCGTTGCTGTTAATATATAGAAGGTAAGGCAGTTAGAAGGAGAGAAAAGATGGTTATATATGGTTAGAAAAATGCGTTCAGACTAATGCTCTCAAGTTTCCTTCCTCCGTTTTTGAGCTACGGCGAAGGAGGAAAGGAAGGAAGGAAGGAATTGAAGAAGTAAAAGAATGGGAAGGTAGGATGAGGGAAGGAAAGGAAGGAAGGAAGGAAGGATTTGAAGAAGTAAAAGAATGGGAAGGTAGGATGAGGGAAGGAAAGGAAGGAAGGAATTGAAGTTAAAGAATGGGAAGCTAGGATGAGGGAAGGAAAGGAAGGAAGGAAGGAAGGATTTGAAGAAGTAAAAGAATGGGAAGGTAGGATGAGGGAAGGAAAGGAAGGAAGGAAGGAAGGATTTGAAGAAGTAAAAGAATGGGAAGGTAGGATGAGGGAAGGAAAGGAAGGAAGGAAGGAAGGAAGGATTTGATGAGAAGTTAATGGGAAGCTAGGATGAAGGAAAGAAAGAAAGGAAGGAAGGAAGGAGAAGGGGTATGGAAAGGACGAGAGGAAGTGAACCAAAAGAAAGGGAGCGGAAAGGAAGAAAACATGAAAGAAAACAAAGAAGAAAACAAAGAGGAAGAAAACAAAGAAACGGAAAGAGAAGAAAGAGACTGCGATAAAGAGGAAAGCGAAAGAAAGAAAGAAGAAAAGGGAAGAAATAAAGGAAATTCAAGGAGACAAGTGAAAATGACTAAAGGAAGAGAAATAAAGAGAAGCAGAGAGAAAGGAAAACAGAGAAGGAAGGGAAAGGAAATATAAGGTGAGGGAAATCCTGTTCCTGAAAATATAAAGAAAATAAGGTGATTAGAAGGAGACAAGGGACATATATATAGGCTTAGAAGATTTGTATTCCAGTAATGCTTTCAAGTTTATGATTCGAATGGGCAGAAAATAAGTATAAAGAAATGACTTGTGTGGTACGACTGTATATATTATAACGTAGATGGTGATTTAACTGTAGGCTATATATATGATAATTCTCTCTCTCTCTCTCTCTCTCTCTCTCTCTCTCTCTCTCTCTCTCTCTCTCTCTCTCTCTCTCGTTCGTTGACCTCAATTAATCCGTTCATCGCCCCTAGATTGATAACATGCAACCAATATGAAAATTAATGGTGTGTGTGTGTGTGTGTGTGTGTGTGTGTGTGTGTGTGTGTGTGTGTGTGTGTGTGTGTGTACTCTACCTGTCCATATTACTGAAGGGAATGAACCAAAAAATTAACCCAGTAACATGAATAGTAAAAATAAAATACTGGTTTATATTTTAGTAACCAAACAGATGCAAAAAATGGATCCCCAAATATCCTAATGGCCTTCCCGAAAAAAAGTAAGAACACGCTGTTACAGTGTTAGTTATGTAGTATAGTAGCATAAACATAAGACATAGACACTGACAAAGACATAAAGAAAACACAAATGAACAGAAAAAGAAACATAAACATTTATACACAGGCTCCCTTTAACAAGTGTCAGTGTCTCGGGGGTGAAGCCCAGATTGTCGTACTCAGCCTCCCATGTTTGCCGATTTCCAACCCCAAAACTGCCTTTCGACCCCAATAACTGCCTTCATTTATAGTTATCGTTAAAATGGTTAATTATTGGTGTTTCTTGGCAATAGCTATGCCTCAGAAACCGGTAAATACGAGGCTCTGAGTACGATAATCTGGCAACGGTGCGCCCAGCCAGGCAGACCGCGGCGGCCACAGGTAAGGCACGCTGAGAGGCACACCAGGCCACGGCTATCCCCTTAGAGGCTTAGAAGGTATTACTGGTATTACTGTTGATGAGGTTTCAGCCGTAATGTAAGTCCGAGACGCCTACGAAGATGAACCTGTCTCGTACTCGGCGCTAGAGGGCAGGGCAGCTACGGATTGGGTGAGCTCGTGTAGGGAAGGGCATGAGAGGTGTGTGAGGGAGTGTGTCTAAGGGTCGTATTTTAAAACATTTCGTCGCCCAAGTTCACCTATTTGACATGGCTTTCGTAGGAGCTGTAGGCCTATCCAGGGGTAGCCTTATGACCCTGGTGGTAGTTTGACCTTTCCTCTGTGCCATGAGCCTTAAAAAACTCATGAAAACCCGATTGATCCCCTCTTTGACCTTTTGAAATAGTGGATGTGAGAAGCGATGGTGTCTTAAAATACAGCCCTGGGTCCCTCACTGAGCCGGACCTGACGTCTGGTAAAAACATGTAAGTTCAGGATGAAGTGTTTAAGAAAGTTATGTAATACTGAAAAGGAAAGTGTGAATAGTGAATAGGAATAGAAGAACGAGAGGAGGACCTAAGAAGCGATACAAAGCATTACAGGTCAAAGGAAGGAGGTGTCCCTGCTGGAGCCTCTGCCTAAGCCAAGTCTTCGGCCACCTGGGGTCCACCGAGGCTTAATTTGACATTTTTCTGTGCCACACTAGCTAGACATCAGAGTTGTAACGGTCACTATCATCTTTACACCAAAAAAATTCTTGCATTTCCCCGTTTCTTAAATACTACTAGAAAGTCAAGTGTCTCTTATACTGTAGCTATGAAAAAAATATGTGATTTCTAAATAATAGCAAAAAACTAGTAAGAGAAACTATTTGGATGTACGTCGCATTCATATTTATTTTAGTACTTCCACCAATCCACCAGATGGCAGGTAGAGCTTAGTGAAGGACCCGTAAAGTATGTATATGTGATGTTTTACAGATGGCAGTGGAGGATGAGGAGCCACTGACCCGAGCAGAGAAGAGTGAGGGGGGCGGAGGGGGAGGCGGGGCGAGGCAGCCTGGCACCCCAGCAAGCATCGAGACCATCCTGAGCTCAGCGCTGCACAAACACGCCGCCAGGAAGCTCGGAAAGGTGCTCAAGCCCGTATTCTTTACCCAGTACCAGCGATGGGCCAAATTTTTGCCATGATATAAACCCCCCAAAATAGCTGATGCATAAACTGATCACAAATGCGTTGATATTATTATGAAATGGTTTGTGTGAGGGATGATTTTTTTTCATTATTTCGCTTTGAGGGGCCTTTAAGAAACATGATCCCCGCAGCTACCGGGTTAAACGTCTCGGCACCTCAATTCGTTAGTCTGAAAAGCCTCTCGAAGTGGCTTGGATTTTCATGAAGTGTTTTGTGATCCTAGTGATAGTTTTACCCAACTTCTGCACCTTAGAGTGGAAAATCACCCATGAAAACCCAGATATGCTTAGATTAACTCTGTATCTCTCGTGACCTTTGCCACACATACATTTGGTGCGAAGTGACCTTGTTGATATATACGGTAATACTTTTAATTTGTAAGGAAAGATTCAAGGATGTTGTTAACTCTTGTATCTCTTGACCGTGTAGTTATAGAAAAAAAGTTATCAAGCGCTACCCTTATAAAGAATGAATAAATTACACTACCACATGGATTGTCCTCATTGGTGAATTCATACTCCTCATAGTGTGCTGCACCTTCACAGTCTAATATAGTCAGAACTGAAAAGGAAAGTTAACAATATCCATAAATGATTTGCTCTTTACGTTTCAGAAATTAAGTAAAAGCAAGAGCAATTTGAAGGTGAAGGAGGAGCCCCACGAAGACAACAGCAAGAAGTAAGAATGCTATGCTCTGTTTTATTACTTGTACATATAGATATTCAAGTAATCTAAGGGTGCCATTGGACATTCAGGTTGGTATTATAAGACTCCTTCGCTTCTCAAATCAGCTATTTCTAAAGCTCAAAGAGGGGGCCAGTTGGGTTCTAATGAGTGTTTCTTCAGGTTCATGGTACAGAGGAAGGGTCGAACTGCAACCAGGGTCATAAAACTACTCCCGTAAATACCCGCAACTCCTATGAAAGCTTTGTCAAATATGTGTTCTTGGGCTGTGAAATGTCTTATAATACGACACTCAGTGAGTCTCTCCCACTCATAACGATCACATTTTCTCTCCTCTCTGTTGTTCCTCCTCCTCATGTCTTCCCTTCACACACTCAGCTCTTCTACAGTCTTCCAGGTGTTCTCCTCTCTTCAACCTCTATATCTACCTCCTATCTTCTACCTCTACCTGGGAAACCTAACTTTTAACTCCTGAAATACATAGTTGAATGTGTGCCGATCAGTTCATTATCCAGACTAAACAAACTCCACTACTGCAGGAAAAAGAAAGGAAAGAGCAGAGGAGTTGAAGCTAGCGAGACACAGGAGCATCTGGAACTTATTGCCGTTAAAGAAGGCGGGGGGGCTGAGAGGAGCAGGAGAGAAGGAGCAAGTGCAGAGAGAGACAGAGGAGCGGCAGCTGACACCCGAACCTTAGCTGAAGATTGGAGTAAAAAGGTAAGAATCATGTGGTTTTTTGGGTGATTCCTAGGTTTGGTCTGCACTTATGTTACCTTAAATACACTCTCCTTCATCTCCTTCCTTCATCATCAGTTTATTCCCTGTTCCTTCACCAAGATAAGTGAAGAGAGGAATATAGTTATCATTCAATATTAGTTCATTTTCGTGTAATTCTTGACTAATTCTCGAGTTTCAATTCACTTCTGTTACCTCAAATACACCTTCCCAGTCTTCATCACCAGTTTATTCTCCTTCCTTCACCAAGACGAATGAAGAGAAGAATATAGTTATCATTCAATATTAGTTCATTTTCTTGTAATTCGTGACTAAATTTCAGGTTTCAATTCACTTCTGTTACCTCAAATACACCTTCCTTGTCTTCATCACCAGTTTATTCCCCTTTCCTTGCTCCGAACTGAGAGTCGATGAGGCCACAGCTTGAGAAAAATATAATCATCATCATCATTTCGTTTAACATCCGTGTTCACTCTTCCTGAGCAGTTGGACACTTTATGGCTCTCCTCCTATTCTACTGTCTTTTGCCCTATGCTCATCCAATCCCATCCATGCCAAGTCTTCCTGTATACACCTCCACATTTTCCTAGGTCTACCAGCTGGTCTCCTTCCTTCTACCTCCAATCTCTTCAAAACTCCCAGCACTGTATCCTCCCCTGCTCTCTTTACATGTCCAAACCATCGGAGTCTTTCCCTTCTGAGCACTGTTTCCAGGTCCTCTACTCCACATCTATTAGCTACACTTGCACTGGACACCGTATCTTGCCACCTGATCCCCGCCATATACCTCAGCATTCTGCGATCACTTGCTCTCAATACCTCCATCGATTTTCTAGTTAGAGCCCATGTTTCCGCTCCATACAACATCACTGATCTAATACATGCTTGGTACACCCCTGCTCTGCTCTTTAGAGGGATACCATGATTCACAAGTAGACTAGCCACCTCCCTCCACTTTAACCACGCTGCCACCACTCTCACTCTCCTCTCCACTCCTGCCTCACAGTTCAAAACATCTCCCAAATAACAGAATTGTTCTACCTCATCCAGCTTTCCTCCATTCACCTCCAGTTCATCCCTCTCAGTTTTCCTGACTAATTCCTGGGTTTGGTATGCACTCATGTTACCTCAAATCCACCCTCCTGTCTACATCACTACCCCCTTTCGTCAAACCCCATAAGGAAAACTCGTACATTAAACAAAAAGAAGAAGAGACTATTCTCCTTCCCTGCATGTAGCTAAATCAAGATGCCAGAGGTTAAGAGACATACAATCATTCAGTACTAGTTGTGTATGTATTTTATGATTTTACGTTAGTTTGTGAAGTGTAAATGCCTTACAGATTGGAGGGGAGAGCGACGGAGAGGGAGATGAAGAGGAAGCAGTGTTTAAGGCAGGAGAGGAGGAGGCAGAGGAGGCAGCTACATCCCCCACCAGGGCATACCTCAAGGCTGTCGCTGTGCCCAAGAAAAAGCCTGTGAGGAAGCGCAAGAAGACTATTCAAGACAATGGTAAGTTCGCTTGATAACTAACGTAGCAGTGAAAAATAGTCCTGCGAGGGAAGTGGCAACTGTCCTTCACCAACACTTAACTGGGCATTATAAGTCACGCTCTTGTCCGCCACAAAAATATCCTTGATGAGTGTATAAGTGATGTGTGGCTGTTTCCTGTTTTATGGCGCTGGTGGGCTTTCTTGGTGGGGCCTGGCGGTTGGTTTTTTAGTGGCGCCATCTTGCTTGGCTCATGCTGTCCCCTGGAACTCTTTCTTGATCTTCTTTAGAGAGTTAATTTAGGGTCCGAGTTGATAGGTGGTCTTCAGGACAGCATGTGGGTCATCTTAGGCCACTCGCCGGTGACTGAAAAATCATCATCTTACAGCAGCGGGTCTGATCATCGGCCTATTAACCCTTAGAGTTTGAAGAGTAGCTTCCCCAAAATGAATCATCTATATATAGTCGCTGCCAATCTTAGGACCATAGCATAAATATAGTTACGCCGCATTCTAGATCTTTTAACTATCATCCGTATATAGATTCTACCGCGGTCTGGAAGCGTTGTTATATTTCTGCCGTATAAAGCTGACTGACTGAATTTTGGACCGTCTATATATAGTTTCACCGCCATCTAAGGGTTCATAGTTACCGTTGCTTGCAGGCCGGGTGTTGGGCGTCACCATCCACAGCGCTGACCGGCTCGAAGGCTCGCTGCTGCTGTTCCCTCATCCTGTCGTCCAGGTTGGTGCGAGAAGCTGTAAATATTTGTATACTCATCATTCTTTCTTTTTTATACAAGTTCATTGGTAGTATGACGCATATTAGTAATCAGCAGAGTAGTGATAGTTAGTGGATTTCTCAGTGATTAATTTCAGATTCATATAAGTATAATGATCATTCTTCCTTTCTATATAAGTTCATTGGCAGTGTGGCTTGCATTAGAAGTCAGCATGTGTTAACCTAACCTAACCTAAGTCCATTGGCAGTGTGGCTTGCAGTAGGAGTAAGCATGTGTTAACCTAACCTAACCTAAGTCCATTGGGATTGTGGCTTGTAGTAGCAGTAAGCATATGTTTTTAGTCTGGATTTCTCAGTGACTCAGTTCAGATATATATTTTTTATGGTAAGGGAAGCAGTTTAACCCCTTGACTGCGGATTTCCTACAAGAAGATATCACCAAGCTACATGAGTGGAATAAAAAGTGGCTGCTACAATTCAATGAAGAATAGTGTAAAGTCCTGCATCTTGGGAGGGGAAATCCAGCATACCAATACCACATGGGAAACACTCCACTATCCACCACAGAGGCAGAGAAAGACCTGGGAATATATATGTTACCAGGCTACCAGTGAAGGGATATCCAGCACACCAATACCACATGGGAAACACTCCACTATCCACCACAGAGGCAGAGAAAGACCTGGGAATACATGTCACCAGGCTACCAGTGAAGGGATATCCAGCACACCAATACCACGTGGGAAACACTCCACTATCCACCACAGAGGCAGAGAAAGACCTGGGAGTATATGTTACCATGCTACCAGTGAAGGAATATCCAGCACACCAATACCACATGGGAAACACTCCACTATCCACCACAGAGGCAGAGAAAGACCTGGGAATATATATGTTACCAGGCTACCAGTGAAGGGATATCCAGCACACCAATACCACATGGGAAACACTCCACTATCCACCACAGAGGCAGAGAAAGACCTGGGAATATATATGTTACCAGGCTACCAGTGAAGGGATATCCAGCACACCAATACCACATGGGAAACACTCCACTATCCACCACAGAGGCAGAGAAAGACCTGGGAATATATATGTTACCAGGCTACCAGCAAAGGGATATCCAGCACACCAATACTACATGGGAAACACTCCACTATCTACCACAGAGGCAGAGAAAGACCTGGGAGTATGTGTTACCAGGCTACCAGTGAAGGGATATCCAGCACACTAATACCACATGGGAAACACTCCACTATCCACCACAGAGGCAGAGAAAGACCTGGGAGTATGCGTTACCAGGCTACCAGTGAAGGCGAAATCCGTGACAGTCACAGCGGACGGGTTAAGGACAATAACCAAGAAAATAAAAAAAAACAAAAAAAGAAGCCTGTTGATCGCTGCCTCTTGCAAAAAAGTAAACAAAATGAGTAAAAAAAAAAAGAAAACGGACTATAGACATAATCAATTTCAAGCTTTTTCTTCTTCTCATTTACACCCAGTGATTTGTGAAGCCACTTGCCACTTGACCCAAACGGTGCTTCATTTCAGGTGTTCATCTGCAACTTGGATTCCGGGCAGCTGCTCCAGAAGTCATCACCGGAGCGGAAGGTTACCTCCTACTACGAGAGGAGCGAGGTGGACTACATCCTTCCCGTCATGACCAAGCCTTTCGACGTCACCAAGGCCAGGTACGCAGGGGAGGGGGAGGGAGGTGTGTGGTTCAGGCTTATGATTGTTGTACGTTGAAGTTGCATATCTCTTACAATAGTTTTCTTCCTCAATCCATATTTGCACTCTCATAGATCCTTTTTTTTTTTAAGTCGCATTTCTCTTACAATAGTTTTCTTCTTCAATCCACTCATTGTTCTTTTTTTTTGTTTGTTTGTTTGTTTGTTTGTTTTAGTAAAGGAAGCTGCTCAAGGGCAAAAAAATACAAAAATAAACTCGGAGAAAAAAGTGTGCCAGTCACTGCCTCTAATATAATAATAGCATATGATTATAGACTTCATCTCACACGTTCAGATGTCAGATTAATTACTACTGCATCATGGCGCCACTATAAACACTTGCCTGCGCCATGACGGGCTGGGGCCGAACACCATCCAGGCCCCTCAAGCAAGCCTACCAGCGCTATAGGCTTAGACGTAAAAAGAAAATAATAATAATAATAATGATATTCCCATCATTATCACCTCCTGTGCACAGAAAAATACATCTATTCCTAAAAGGATATGGAAAAAATGCAGATTCATGAAAGCATTGTTAGTGAATCATTATACATATTTAGATTATTATCATTATTATTATTATTATTATTATTATTATTATTATATGGGGGTTTGTGTGAAAATAATGCATATATTGTCATGAACTCCGTGGAAGGTTTGCACGGTATAAGGTGTGTGGAGGCAGCAGGACAAGAGGTTGTGTGCTGGTCATGTGGAGCTTTCTGGCAGCACTTTGTTGAGGCACCGTCATGTTGCTGTTGTTAGGGACTTGGCACAATACAGGTGACCAGCCATGCATTTTAGCGTTTATTGAGACGTCTGAAAATTCTTTATCTTTACGAGCAGATCAGAGGTGTTGCAAAGGTCAGTCAGACAGCTGCCACCATCTGAAGAACAAGTCTCAACATGAGTAAGTGGAGGCTCCCAAAGCGTAGGCTTGCTGCCCTGCATGAGGCACCGTGTAGTGCAGTCTGGGTGGGACTCAGTGCCTTGACCACTAATATTTGGCATTAAACCATTAATACCACACTACCATGTCAAATGTAGCAATACGAAACAGTCCATTAACATCTAACACAACTAACCATGTAACTACAGCATCAAAAAACTCCCATTATTACTTTCCTTAGCTAACCACATGGGCCAGCACCCAGGAGACTGCCTTTATTATTGACTAGGCTAACCACATCATTAGACTACCCAAAAGACTGCCTTTATTGTTGACTGTAGCTAACCACATCATTCAGCCATCAGCTACATCACTCTCATGATGAGGTTGTGTTGTTTTACTGTTAAAAACTTTGTTCATGACACACTTACATTTCCGTCTTGCAGGAGCACCTACTGTCGCTGGGAAGAGCAGCTGGTCTTCAATGAACCCCCTGAACACTTTACATCAGAGGAGCCCGAAGTGGTGGTCTTCTTCCAGCTGATGGACTTCCCTCCCTCAGCCGCCAGCAGCCCCGGCATCTCCGAGGGTGCGGGGAGAGACTGGGTCACGTTTGCCTGGGCCTTCCTCAAGGTTAGAGGAACCAATGGCAACATCAACATTGGACAACAGTTAAGGCTGCAGCTGTGGAGGCCAAGGCGCTCCTCCAGGGTAGGGCTGAGGGACCTGCACAGCTGGTGGAGGAGTGGCAGCAGGACCAAGTACCCCTCCACCCTGCACGTCACCCTGCAGGAGGTGGTCATCCCCCTCAACCCCAGCCCAGCACTCAGGTCAGCGGCAGCTTTGCTATCACGCTCACCTTACAGAGCCAGGAGGTGCACTTCTACTGCATGAAATTTAGTGATTTGGCATAACTCTTGCACTTTCCACAGTAACAGTTTTACAACTGATGAAATTTGTTCAAAGTTGTGAGGTCCAAACAACAGTAGTTTTGTGTAGTTTTGTGTGTGGTACTGAGGAGGTTGACCCAACACCTGAACCTGACATTCCTTTTTCCAAAGCCACATTTGTGGTTTTTTTTTTTTTTTTTAGTAAGTGTGTGTCCTCTTCATTATTAGTCTAAGAACATACAATAAGTAACAGCCTAACATCAATGAGTCATCTGTGTTTAAAGTAGAAGTTTTTCCTATACAGTAAGTCCCGTTCTGTCATCAGGTCCATGCTGGCAACCCAGGCCGAAGGAGTCGAGGGTGACCCGGCACAGTCCCTGGCACACTCCTCCCCAACAGGGCTGAGGGACAGCCCCGCATCCCTGGCACACAGGCCAGAGGTCCGGTGGGGCCGCAGACCCAACCAGTCGTGCAAGATTGGCAGCTTTGTGAAGTACTGTTTTCCTCACTCAGACAAAGGCTGCCTTGTCATCAAGTTCTCACATGATGGCCTCAAGATAGCGTGTGGGAACCATAAGGAAGTCCTCATATATGATGTCCTAGCTGGCCACCTGGAGCAGGTGTTATGCGGCCACCTTGGCCTCATTTATGACATCTGCTGGAGCACTGATGACAGCCACGTCCTGACCGCTTCAGCAGACTCAACGGCAAGAATTTGGAAGTTGGGCGGTGCAGAGGTGCATAACCAGGGTGAGGTGCTGGCACACCCTTCATATGTGTACACTGCTCGATTTGTTCCTGCGGCGCACCATGTTGTGGTGAGTGGCTGCTATGACCATGTGCTCAGGGTCTGGACCTGCAGCAAGAAGGGCCCATACTCTGTTGTGCAGGAGCTTACCAACCATCTGTCCTTTGTAAATGCATTGTGCTTTAACAGTGAAGGAAATGTTCTATATTCAGGAGACAGACAGGGAATAATATTTGTATGGGATGTCAGACTTTCTCCCAAGGACAGAAACAGAAAGAAGGCCAAGATGCTGAGCCTCAAACACGAAGCCAAAGTCCCAGACATTGTTGGCAACCCCATCAACTCCATCTGTGCCCACCCCGGAGGCTTCCGCCTGCTGGTGCACACAAGGGACAGCCAGCTGAGGCTCGTCAACCACCAGCACTGGACAGTGACCCACACCCTGCAGGGTGCCCTCAACGTGCGGGAACAGCTGCGTAGCTGCATCAGCCCCTGCGGCATGTGGGTGGTGTCTGGGAGCGAAGATGGAGGGCTCTTTGTGTGGAACTCCGACACAGGAGAAATAACCGCCTCGGTGATGGACCTGCCTCTCTATGGAACCGTTTCCTGCGTTGACTTCCACCCCCACGACCACATGATGGCAGTGTCCTCCTACTCCAACGAGTCCCCGGTGCTCATCTTGGCTCATGCTGGAAATGTATCAAAGAATACTAATATTTCACTCTCTGTTGAATCTTCCTCTACAAGGAACCACTTCAGTTCCTTGAGGATCTCAGGTCCACAGCCGAGCCAGCTGGGGCAGGCAGTGTTCCAGGGCCTCGAGACTTACCAGACAGTGACCAGCAGAGCGTCAGTCACCGTGGAGAAGATTCATAAGATATCTCAGGAGCACAACATGCTGTCTGTAGGCAATTCATCTTTTTGTTTTTCGTCAGAAGAGAAAGAAAATTCCCTTTTTTCCATGAAGATTCACAAGTCCAAAAGTGGCCACCACCTGATGATGGCCCGCGAGGACGCCATCCTCAAGAAGCTGGACTCTGTGCTGAGGATGGCCAGCGAGGAGCCGCTCAGCATCACCTCCACCACCAGGTACTTGCCTGCTTGTTGTTGTTCACTCTCTCATAACTCTCTGGGTATCATTAGAAAAATTATATATCCTGAATAGATCAATTTCTCATGTGCTTGAAGAAGCAGTCCTCCCCATATCATTAGAAAATAAACAAAAGATAAAATGCACAAAAAATTCTTTGATTATTATAACAGAATAAGAATTTTAGAACATGTCCACTTGATGTTTGCAGAGAGAGGAGTGAAGGCTTCATGGTGCAGGGCCAGCTGGCCACCGTGCTGTACGACTACACCGGCTCCGACAAGAGGGAGCTTTCCCTCAAGCAAGGTACAGTTTACTTGTCCTGTATGCTCGTGTGCGTGTGTGCAGGGAGTCCCGTGGGTCTGGGCTGGACTCTTTGTTACTTAATCCTTAACACTGATTATATGATCTAATATTTATCATTTATACATATTGCACTCTTCCCACTTTTCCTTACCTCTTGCCAGAAAATTCTTTGGACTTACTGCAAGACTACAGTAAAACCCCGATTATCCGAAATGGAAGGGGGGAAGCCTCTTTCGGATAAGCCGATTTTTCGGATAATCCGGATTTATGGCCGCCATTTTGATCGCCGCCAGTTTGATCGTCGGCATTGTGTCTTGCTTTCTCGTTTGGATGAATATCACTTTGATCTTGCACCTTGGTTCTTATTTTCTCATTAGAACACATGTAGAACGCGATGCGACTGCCCAATGTGAAGTGTGTGACGCGACTGCCACCGACTGACGATGTAAATAATGAAACCAAACAAACACACGCTACGCTAAACAAAGTAGTACGCTTAAAACATGTGATGTAAATGTTTTATTGTATGTTTGTCTGTGTGTCTCCTTGTCTGGACCAGTGTATGTTGATACTTGTGAGCGTTGCAGATCTGAATTGTGAATGTTGCAGAGTGCGATTGTGAATGGTTGTGCAAGCTTGCAAGTGTGACCTTGATGCATCGTGCAGGTGGAGACACAGTATGATGACTCATATTATCGCGCAACTCGTATGTTGGAAGGGGAATGTGGCATGGAGTGGAGAGGGGAGTCGTGTTTGTGTCGTTGTCTTGAGAGTACGGTGTGAGAGTAGTCGCAGTAGTTTGTTAGCACCTACGTCCTTGCTGGGGCGAAGGTGCGGCCGTGGTGTTGTTGAGAGTTTGTTTAATGTTTTTTGTCTAATACATTGATCTATTCGTTACAAGCTATTTCGGCAATACGTATTAGAAAGCATATTCATTTTAACTGTTCTTATCAATTTTAAATGTGTTAATATAGTACATATGTAGTTACTTTTATTTATTTTTGATGTTTTATAACGTTTTAGTATAGAAAAAAAAAATATTTAATTGCATTATCCAGATCAATTTCGGATAATCCGCTTTCGGATAATCGGGGTTTTACTGTATTTAATTCTAGTACCAGAGTCCTAACTGAGTTTATTTTTCTTTTTTCAAACTGGTGTCTGCCTGAGTTTGATTTTTCCCTGGGTGCCTCCTCTCCTGCTCTGATGTTTTGAGCCATGCCAACCTCTTTCCTTTCTTCCTCAGTGGTTGCCTTTGGCCTCTTCACCCAGGCTGCTATTTTTACAATCTATCAGATATCTCATCCCTCATTAGTCAAGCCATCTCCAACTTCATGATCATCACAATTTCAATAACAACATTTATATCGTCAATTATGTATGTCTTCCAGAATTAATTAAAAGATCTCATTGTAATATGTCAGCCTACCTATAAACTACCCACTTCCTTCTCCCATGTGGCAGGAGACTTTGTGTTGGTGGTGCAGGAGCTGAACAGTGACTGGTGGCTAGTGCAGACGGCTGACGGGCGCTCCACAGGCCTGGTGCCATCACCCTACCTCAGCAAGCTGCCGCAGGAGGGGAATGACGACACAGAGAAATATGACGACACTGGAAAGGTTGGTTTGTTGTGGAGGGTTTGGTGAGCAGTAGAAAACACAGTAATTTTATCTGTTCTTATTTAGTGGTGCTCAGGACACTGTGACTCTGTGCCTCAAAATAAAGGGGGATTAATGTCATAGGTGTTGGCACTGTAGCGACGATAATGGGTAACAGTTGAAGCTCTCATAACGGACCAGTTGTTGCCCTTAGTGAATCATGTGTCAAGATATCACGTCCTCATGTCAGTTGTCTTCGTAGGAACTCAACCCTGTTTTGTACTGCCATTGAGTCCACATTATGCTCATCCCACACAGGTGCTGGTGGTTCCCTCAGCCCAAGGAGACTTGAGCTTCCTCTCAGACGCAGAAGACGCCCCTCGGCCTGCCCGGGCTCGCAGGCACAGGCTGAGAACTGCCTCTAACCCCCCAGCAGGTTAGTAGCCCTCCACCTCCACCCCCTCAGGGATACACACACTAAACTTGCCTCTAATTTAGGTTACCTCTTGCTTCATACTTATTTATAGAAGATAAGAACACTAGTCTTTCACTCCAAAATGTGTTTTGGGAAAATATTAATGAAAGTACATTGACCTTACTAAGCTTCATATATCTGCAATCCGTACATTGCGTCATCAATATTGGTTGCAGATTATTTAAGCGCCATCAGTGTAGAGCAGGGTTAAAGTTTGTTGAGTTTGTTCTTGGATATGTACCAGAATGATTCTTAATGCTTTTCAATTACATACAGGATCAGATACTGTGTGTGTTACCCTTTGGTGTTTTGAGAGCTGAGTGTAACCATTCATCTTCTCTCTACTTCCAGCAGTTAAAAGTGAAGAGGAGGTGCAGGTCCACCAGTAACAGCCGCCACCCCCCCCTTGCCTTAGGACGAGAAGTAACGCTCAGTGTGCCTTGCCCAACCAGTGGCCTTACACAATCAGGTACTCCTGGCTTCCTGCCCGGCCTTCCACCACTCCTTGAGGGGAGGACCCGGCCTTTGTTGAGTGGTTGTGCTGCTCTACTGCAGTTACATTATTAGCTGTCGTAGAGGTTGTGGGTCTACAGTAGCTGTGGGTTCTGCTTGTAGATGTTTTCCTGTTAGTAAGTCACTCTTGTATTTTGAAGATTGGGTGTCCAGCGGCTGACCTGTTTAGTCTAGTCATTGCTACGTTGTGCCTTCCATGCTGTTCTGTGCAAAACAGTGGCTGTGTATTGTGCAGGACTATGCACATCAACACACCTCAGAGGCCACAGCCAAGGTTTACTACAAACAGATAACTTTGTTGTCTGTAAGACCTAAAGAAGATGTTTTATTATCAAGATAGTGGTTATTGTACAAGAGGTCATCACAGGCAGATTCAGTGTGCAATGTTATAAAGCAGATACACATCCTGTGCTGCAGCAGAGCAATTATCTAGTCACACAAGGTCCTATACTTTTGTCCAGTCATATGTAGAACAGTTTAGATACATGTACTGACCTAAGTATTGGTTATAAATAAGTACCTGAAGAGTGTATTCACTCATCCTTCTACATGTACTAACACCTTCACGGAGAACTTGCAGTAGTTTTATATAACAACATAACGGTGCTCCACATCAGGTCTGGAGAAGTAGTTACATGGGACAGTTTTATATAACAACATAAGGGTGCTCCACATCAGGTCTGGAGAAGCAGTTACATGGGACAGTTTTATATAACAACATAATGGTGCTCCACATCAGGTCTGGAGAAGTAGTTACATGGGACAGTTTTATATAACAACATAATGGTGCTCCACATCAGGTCTGGAGAAGTAGTTACATGGGACAGTTTTATATAACAACATAAGGGTGCTCCACATCAGGTCTGGAGAAGCAGTTACATGGGACAGTTTTATATAACAACATAATGGTGCTCCACATCAGGTCTGGAGAAGCAGTTACGTGGGACAGTTTTATATAACAACATAACGGTGCTCCACATCAGGTCTGGAGAAGTAGTTACATGGGACAGTTTTATATAACAACATAACGGTGCTCCACATCAGGTCTGGAGAAGTAGTTACATGGGACAGTTTTATATAACAACATAAGGGTGCTCCACATCAGGTCTGGAGAAGTAGTTACATGGGACAGTTTTATATAACATAACGGTGCTCCACATCAGGTCTGGAGAAGCAGTTACATGGGACAGTTTTATATAACAACATAACGGTGCTCCACATCAGGTCTGGAGAAGTAGTTACATGGGACAGTTTTATATAACAACATAACGGTGCTCCACATCAGGTCTGGAGAAGCAGTTACATGGGACAGTTTTATATAACAACATAACGGTGCTCCACATCAGGTCTGGAGAAGTAGTTACATGGGACAGTTTTATATAACAACATAACGGTGCTCCACATCAGGTCTGGAGAAGTAGTTACATGGGACAGTTTTATATAACAACATAACGGTGCTCCACATCAGGTCTGGAGAAGTAGTTACATGGGACAGTTTTATATAACAACATAACGGTGCTCCACATCAGGTCTGGAGAAGTAGTTACATGGGACAGTTTTATATAACAACATAACGGTGCTCCACATCAGGTCTGGAGAAGCAGTTACATGGGACAGTTTTATATAACAACATAAGGGTGCTCCACATCAGGTCTGGAGAAGCAGTTACATGGGACAGTTTTATATAACAACATAACGGTGCTCCACATCAGGTCTGGAGAAGTAGTTACATGGGACAGTTTTATATAACAACATAACGGTGCTCCACATCAGGTCTGGAGAAGTAGTTACATGGGACAGTTTTATATAACAACATAAGGGTGCTCCACATCAGGTCTGGAGAAGTAGTTACATGGGACAGTTTTATATAACAACATAACGGTGCTCCACATCAGGTCTGGAGAAGTAGTTACATGGGACAGTTTTATATAACAACATAAAGGTGCCTCTAGTAGTTATAAAAGGACGCTTATTCAGTTGTCTCATGACATTAAGCTTTATAGTCAACATAAGGTAAATTAAAGGACTTTTTTTTATATACATTAGTTTTTATTTTTATCAAAGTATGTCCTCTGGTGGTGCTGGTATGAGGGACACCGAGTGGTTCATAGAGATCGTTCTCCGTCCCTTGCCATTCCCATGTAGCACCAGGGTTGGCAGGTCCAGGGAGAGGTTCATACAGGTTGTTCTCCACGACGTATACTTGTTGCTGGTCATCCCTGGCTCTGGTGGGGTTTACAGGTCCAGGGAGAGGTTCATACAGGTTGTTCTCCACGACGTATACTTGTTGCTGGTCATCCCTGGCACTGGTGGGGTTTACAGGTCCAGGGAGAGGTTCATACAGGTTGTTCTCCACGACGTATACTTGTTGCTGGTCATCCCTGGCACTGGTGGGGTTTACAGGTCCAGGGAGAGGTTCATACAGGTTGTTCTCCATGATGTATACTTGTTGCTGGTCATCCCTGGCACTGGTGGGGTTTACAGGTCCAGGGAGAGGTTCATACAGGTTGTTCTCCACGACATATACTTGTTGCTGGTCATCCCTGGCTCTGGTGGGGTTTACAGGTCCAGGGAGAGGTTCATACAGGTTGTTCTCCACGACGTATACTTGTTACTGGTCATCCCTGGCACTGGTGGGGTTTACAGGTCCAGGGAGAGGTTCATACAGGTTGTTCTCCACGACGTATACTTGTTACTGGTCATCCCTGGCACTGGTGGGGTTTACAGGTCCAGGGAGAGGTTCATACAGGTTGTTCTCCACGACATATACTTGTTGCTGGTCATCCCTGGCTCTGGTGGGGTTTACAGGTCCAGGGAGAGGTTCATACAGGTTGTTCTCCACGACGTATACTTGTTACTGGTCATCCCTGGCTCTGGTGGGGTTTACAGGTCCAGGGAGAGGTTCATACAGGTTGTTCTCCACGACGTATACTTGTTACTGGTCATCCCTGGCTCTGTTGGGGTTTATGGGGCCTCCGAGTGGTTCATTTAGGTTGTTGTCAATGACATAGTCTTGCGAGGGTGTGGGTGGGTCAAGCTGGTAATGATATTGGAGCCCCATGCCTGTTGATCAGTTGTTATAATAGTAATAAGTGTGAAACATGGGCCTGGAATGAAAGTCAGAGGTCTAGAGTGCAGGCAGTGGAAATGAGTTATTTGAAGAGTGCTTGTGCTGTGAGTAGAATGGATGGAATGAGCAATGAAAGTGTGTATGAGCGTTTTGGAATGTGTCACGTGGGTGAAGGGAAGAAGTGTGAAGTGGTGGAAGAAGTGAAGCAACAGACTTTAAAGTGGTTTGGCCACATGGAGTGAATGGAGGAGAGTAAGATGACCAGAAGGGTGTATGTGAGTGAGATGGAGGGAGGGAATGCTAGAGGACGACCTCCAGTGAAATGGAGGATTCCATCCAGGATGGGAAACAAAATTTTATTCTCAAATGCTTCCCAATTGTTTCGCAGGACTGCCCACACCAGGAAAGTTTGTATGGAAACTCAGCTATGACTTCTCGTAAAAGGATCTCCGCCTGTCAGATTATGGCTGCGGTCTGATAGGAGCTGGAATGGCTTTTCTGTGCCAGGTATTGATTCATGGTATTTTGGGAGCCACCATTCGTAATAGTTCTTCAAAGTCAGTGGTGGACATTCCAAGAAAATTATGAATTAGTTAAACCCTGCTCCATTAACTCTCGGCTCCGCCAAAAGCAAGTCGCTTCATAATGCTCAACTTTCTATAAATGACCTCACCCATATGCGTTTCCTTGTCTTTTTCTTGCTCTTCAGCAGCAGTCTTCGCACACACCGACATCCTGAGAACAACCCTGAGGTGTGGACAGGAAACATCATTTCCCGAGGGTATTCAAATGTATCCCAGTGGTTTCCCGAAACACTTGGGAAACGTCTGGAATGCACTGTTGTCATACAAAGATTCCTGGTGTGGACGGGCCTAGGGTTATGGCACAGAAGAAAGGTCAAACTACAACCCGAGTCATAAAACTTCCCCTGGAAATGCCCAAAACTCCCTCGAAACCCTTGTCAAATACATGTGCTTCGTAAAAGGGTTGGTATTCTCGATAGCTGGGCGTTGTCGCGATACTTTATCGCTGATAACAAAATCGGATTATCGACCATCCGCTACTTATTTTTGTATATATCGGTATCTTCGTTACTTTTGTAACCAAACTAGTGATAATCGCTACTTTTTCCGCCTCAGAAAAAAAAGTTGTCTCCTCCCTACTGCGCATGCCCGGTGCCCGGGCACCCGGTGGTGTATGAATAAACTTTGGGGTATGAAATATCTTAGGTGAGGAGATTTCATACTTAGATCATCAACATTAAAACTAAGTTATTTTTTATATGTTAGACTCAAAAATTACTGCATGCGCAGTTCACCAGAGACCAGTGTTTGTAAATAACAGCACCAGCTTTTGACAGTGGGGACGCCAAATAACACAACACCGGTTCAGGCGTTTCTAGTATTACCGTCCATAGGTACATGTCAACGTGTGGTTTACAGGTTTTGTAAGTTTTCTAAAGTATACGTATATCTATCTATCTATCTATCTATCTATCTATCTATATATATATATATATATATATATATATATATATATATATATATATATATATATATATATAAAGTATATGTATACGAAAGCTTTGTCAATTACGTGTGCTTGGACGCCAAAGCTAAGTACAAACATTTGACAAGGCTTTCGTAAGAGCTTCGGACATTTCCAGGGGTAGTTTATGACCCTTCTGGTAGTTAATCTGGTAATTATTGAGAATCACTATGCGTCTCCAAAATACGATATTACGCCTCCGTATTACAGTTAAGGGACGAAATACACGTCCCTTAACCATAATATGAAGGCGGAAAAAAATAAAAGTCAAGAAAAAGTGGTTAAGGTAGTGAAAAAGCATATTAGATAGTCTTCCTCTGTACCATAAACCTAAAAAAACACTCACTATAACCCGATTGATGTCCTTTTTCGGCCTTGGAAATAGTTGATGTGAGCGGCGGAAGCGTCTGGGAATACCGACTTGTGACCTTACGTAAAATCACAACAAGGAAAAGACACAATACTAACGTGATGCCGCTGATCTGCGTCTTCGTCGCCTGCGGCAGACCACCACCACCACCACCACCACCAGGAATATCACCACCGCCACCACTATTAACAGCACCACCGATGGAGACGAAGACGCGGATGACGCAGGGAACGGAAAGGGATCTGTGGCTGTGGTTGTTGATGTTGTTTCCATAATGGTTGAGGTGATGGTAGTCGTGGTTGGGGTGGTGGTTGTAGATGGGGGAGTGCCTGAAGGTGGCCTGAATGGAGGGTTCTCGCAGGTGTACAGAGGAGGGTGTGATGGACTCGACACATTTACAAGACACGTTCTTCCTGGATGGTCACTTTTCCAATTTGAGGGCCCACGAGCCACAACACTCAGATCTTCAAGGGACCACCAGCCACATAAGACATTATCATAACGATGACATACCTTATGGCAATAGTCGGTAACCAGACGGAAGTGAACGAAACAGATTTTTGAAACCATATATTGCAGCATTGTTACCTCCACTCTCATCCACTCCCACTTCTCTCCTGTGTCAGGGAAGCAAGGGTCAGCAGGGAACCAAGCTACGTGTTGAACATTTCTTTGATTTACTTTAACGCTGATCCCTGCAAAATCATTTCTCGGCTTCACGAACCCCTCGCTCGACAGATTTCCTCCTTCTGCACTGGAAAACATCACTTCGTCTTCCGAGTACCTCACTACTTGATCAGGGGCGCCACATAACTGCTGGGCCGAGGCGGGGTTGAGGGCGCCCCCAGCACCCAGAGCGAGCAAGGCAGCGACAAGCACACCGGTCTGCACCATGGCGAGTGTATCTTTGTGTGTGGACAAGCGAGCCTACGTGTTGGGTATGGAACAGGATATCCCCTCGACGATGTGGGTTTCATCATAGTGCTCTCCCAGGCGTGGTGTCGTCACGGGCAGTTGGGAGAATTCCTTGCGCGTGTTTCATCACCGCGCCACAAGCCACTTCCAGGAAGGATCGGGGGCGGCCTCGGGACAGCGTTGCCAATCTTCCGCGTCGCTCTGACGTCTAATATGTCTTCTGTTAACCTAAATTACACTTCTTATGCATAATTATGGAATTATGAATATAAAAAATCGATATTTAGTTGAAATACAGCGATAGTATCTTTATTGTAAGGAATATGTGCACGTTTGTTTGTTCCGTCTGCATCTTCAACGGCACCACGGTGTAAACAACTTAGCCGGGCCGCGACCCGCTAGGCCCCGCCCCGCCAGGCCCCGCCCCGCCAGGCCCCGCCCCGCCAGGCCCCGCCCCGCCAGGCCCCGCCTACATACGGGCCGCAAAACTTCCATCATCACCCTGGGGAGGCGCAGACTGTATAACTGTATAACTCATTGAGAAATATAGTTGGAGGTTGGATATAGCTCTAGAAATTAAACAATTATACATCCACAAAAACAGTGAATGTAGAAAATATCTCAAGGTATGTGGGTGGGTTAATATCTGTTATACTATTCTCTAATATTATTAATACAGTTAAAAACTGGCATGTTAATATTAATCACCCTTTCATAGTTCAAAGTCATCTGCGCTGCACTGCTGCATTTTCCCGGTGGCGAGGTATCGCAGAGTCAACGCCACTTTCAGCTCCGCTATGACCGCGCGGCTCCTCTCAGTCCTGTTGCCAGTCACGTGTCGCACCAAGTCAGTGACGAAAACAGGCACAACACCACAATTCAACCTGTACCTCTTCTTGAACTCGGTGTCATCGTACTCGTTGAAGATGTCCCTTCTCGGGCGAAAATTCCTTGGCCGGTGCTGGCGGGGTTGTTCATCGGCTGCCATGTTTCCTTGGGAGAGCTTGGGAGACCCCGCACGGCCTCCCAAGGCGGCGAGCGAGATAGGCAGAGTTCCAAGGCTTGGGAGCTTTCCTGAAACATGCCCAAGGTTTCTCGCACGCTTGGGACTCCTTGAGCACACTTCCAAGGACTTGGGAACTTTGATGATGTCATTCTGTAATGCTCAACTTTCTATAAACTACCGCACCCATACGCGTTTCCTTGTCTTCTTCTTGCTCTCCAGTGAGTGCAATAATAAGTATAAAACACAGAGGCCATTGCAGCAGTCTCCGCACACACCGACATCCTGAGAACAATCCTGGGTGTGGACAGGAAACATTATTTCCCGAGGGTATTCAAATGTATCCCAGTGGTTTGCCGAAACACTTGGGAAACGTTTGGGGTACAGTTGTCATAGAAAGATTCCTGGGACTACGCACATCAACACACCTCAGAGGCCACAGCCAAGGTTTATTACAAACAGATAACTTTGTTGTCTGTAAGACCTAAAGAAGATGTTTTATTATCAAGATAGTGGTTAATGTACAAGAGGTCATCACAGGCAGATTCAGTGTGTAATGTTATAAAGCAGATACACATCCTGTGCTGCAGCAGAGCAATTATCTAGTCACACAAGGTCCTATACTTTTGTCCAGTCATATGTAGAACAGTTTAGATACATGTACTAACCTAAGTATTGGTTATAAATAAGTACCTGAAGAGTGTATTCACTCACCCTTCTACATGTATTAACACCTTCACGGAGAACTTGCAGTAGTTTTATATAACAACATAAGGGTGCTCCACATCAGGTCTGGAGAAGCAGTTACATGGGACAGTTTTATATAACAACATAACGGTGCTCCACATCAGGTCTGGAGAAGTAGTTACATGGGACAGTTTTATATAACAACATAACGGTGCTCCACATCAGGTCTGGAGAAGTAGTTACATGGGACAGTTTTATATAACAACATAACGGTGCTCCACATCAGGTCTGGAGAAGTAGTTACATGGGACAGTTTTATATAACAACATAACGGTGCTCCACATCAGGTCTGGAGAAGCAGTTACATGGGACAGTTTTATATAACAACATAAGGGTGCTCCACATCAGGTCTGGAGAAGCAGTTACATGGGACAGTTTTATATAACAACATAACGGTGCTCCACATCAGGTCTGGAGAAGCAGTTACATGGGACAGTTTACAGCCAATACATCAGGTTTGTCAGCTCCAAAACCAAACACAGAATACAACAAAAGTTCCTTGTAGCTCCAGTGTTTGGCGTTGATATAAAAAGGAGGAGGGAATTTTAGGAAGCTTTATAGTAAATCTCTTTATTAGTACCTGGTATTGAGTATAAATAACGGGTCATTGTGGGGAATATGGTTTGGTTTGGGCGCTGACAGTGACTGTGTTGGACTGTCGACCTGGCCAATAGACAGTAACATCTGTAAGGCAAACAAACCCTTCACAAGTGACTTATCTAACCCCTGACAGTTTGCTTTATTATATATGTCAGGAAGTGATGAGCAAGCATTATTAACTACTACAAAATCATAACACAAAAGGCCAAAAAAAAGTGTTCATTCAATTCAACATGGAGATATTAAAAGTACAACCGGTTAAATAGGTGACGAAATATATCACCTTGAGGAATGCCTCCTCTACCAGCCAAAACCTGCTGCAGTATTCATCAACCATTACACTTACTTGCTTACACTACATTTACCATTAACATTTACATTTTCTGGCTGCTGGAAAGTCACCATAATCAGAAACACGGCCACCAACACACCGTGACTTAACTTAACACAGGCAACACGCTGTAACACAAGGCTAAGTAACAGTCCGGTGCTCTAAGGTCACTATTCTCAAACACATCCTTCTCTTACCTCAGTCATTTCTAAAGGCCAAGGAAGAGGTTAAACGCGTCATCTTGAGTGTTTCTTTACCTTCATGGTGCAGGAACTTTGCCAGACTACCACCAGGTCATAAAACTACTACCACTGGAAATGCCCACAAATCCCCTGAAAGCCTTGTTAAATGTGTGTGCTTGGCGCTGAAAGTTTACGAACATGACCCTAAGGCAGTGGGGCAAGGAACGGTGTGTGCTTGTTGCCCAGCGTCCAGGAAAGAGTTTGTGCCGCTGTCCAAGTGTTATCAGCTGTAATGATGCTGTTTGTGACCGTCTGTGTGCCTTTGGACAAGAAACAGATTATGCGGCAAACCAAAAGACTCCTAGTGGTAGTTTTCTTATCGGCGCTGTCCCCTCCTATAAAAAGTGCATGAATTCAGGAACCTTACTTAAACTTACTTAAGCCTTACTTAATAACAGGACGCGCATTCAGTTGGTTCATGACAGTATCTAAGCTTCATAATCAGCATGGTCGAGTTCAATTATAGGAATCTTTATCATACACATTACTTTTTTTTATTAAAGTATGTCCTCTGGTGGTGCTGGTACGAGGGACACTGAGTGGTTCATAGAGACCATTTTCCACGACTGCTGTCCCTTGTCGTTATATTATAGGAATCTTTATTATACAAGTCAGTGTCTTCATCTATGGGTGTGTCCTCTGGTGGTGCTGGTACGAGGGACACCGAGTGGTTCATAGAGATCGTTCTCCACTACTACCGTCCCTTGCCGTTCACATGTAGCACCAGGGTTGGCAGGTCCAGGGAGAGGTTCATACAGGTTGTTCTCGATGACATGGTCTTGTGTGGGTGTGGGTGGGTCAGGCTGGTGATGATACTGGACCCCCATCCCTGTTGATCAGTTGTTATAATAGTAATAGTAGTAGTAGTAGTAGTAGTAGTAGTAGTAGTAGTCAGGGTCAAAGGAGTAGTAGTAGTAGTTGTGGTAGAAATAGTAGTAGTAGTAGTAGTAGTAGTAGTGGTAGAAATAGTAGTAGTAGTAGTAGTAGTAGTAGTAGTAGTATAATCAGTTTTTAATAATTTTACATACGTATTATCATTTCTAGTATCACACACACACACACACACACATCCGCTCCGCTAACTTATACCGCTCCTGTAGCTCAATGGTTAAAGCGCCGTGCTGCAAGGCTACACGGCCAAACAGGCGGCGGTTCGAGCCCCGCTCTGGCCGGATTCTTTCCGATGACTAGGAGTGGTTACTGTCCCCCCTTGAGCAAGGGGGATGGGGTGTGTGGTGTGTGAGGTCCTGGCAGTACCCAGAGATCGACGATAATGAGCACTTGCTCGTGTCGGGAGGGTACCTGCTGGCGAGAGCGAGTCCAACTCGTGATCAGGCCGTGGTGAATTACACACACACACACACACACACACTGATGCACATATTATGTTCCTGGTTTACGTAAATTATATGGTGGACAAATGAAGACCATGAGGAAAGTGGAAACTGAGAAGGACTTCAAAATACTCCGGGATGATCCAGACGGGACTCACGAATGGAACCAGTCTTGGGAAACGAAATTCAGGGCAAGAAAAGCAAATTATTGGCCGACAGTTGTAAGAGACAGCACTGAACTATTCATTGGGAAACTGACGGATTACAAGAACGAGAGGGGAGTGTGGGAGCTGAATGGGTGTGGGGGGGGGGGGTGATTCAGCCTGATCTGTCACCCATAAGACACAATAACCAGGTCATCCGCGAGGCCTTTAAGCTGTAGACAGACTTGAGTGAATTTTTGCGAAGAGAGGAAAGAAAAAACATGATGCTCTTTTGCGCCTTAGACTTGAATATACAAAGCAGAAGAACGAAAAGTGTAATGAAGATGGAGAGAATACAAGTAGTTAGTTACATAGGAAAAGGATGTGGCTGCTATTCTGAGAGAGAGAGAGAGAGAGAGAGAGAGAGAGAGAGAGAGAGAGAGAGAGAGAGAGAGAGAGAGAGAGAGAGAGAGAGAGAGAGAGAGAGAGAGAGAGAGAGAGAGAGAGAGAGAGAGAGAGAGAGAGAGAGAGATTAACAAAGGAACATGGAAAGGTTTGAGAAAGGCAGACGAAGGATGGAATACAGTTTTCCACATCGAAGCTTTGAAAGGTCAAACAGCCTCGGCAAAGAGATCGTCAAATAAAAATAAATAAATAACCACAAAGCTACATATGACAGCTGAGACTCGAAGCCCCACGAGAGCAGCGCATTTCCGGCTGTGCTACGGTCTTTGTTCTCAGACGCTCCCGGTTCCCATAGGAACTATTTCCAAAGGCCATAAAGGAGGTCAGCAGGGGTTCTAATGCGTTCTTTTTAGGTTCATGGCACAGAAGAAAGGTCAAACTACAAGCCGAGTCATAAAACTTCCCCTGGAAATGCCCAAAGCTCCCTCGAAAGCTTTATCAAGTGGTTTTACGCCGAAATTGATAAGGTTAATTAAGGTCATATTTTTAAACATTTAGGAACCCAAGCACACACATTTGACAAGGCTTTCGTAGGAGCTTCGGGCACTTCCAGGTGTAGTTTATGACCCTTCTGGTAGTCAGTCTTCTTCTATACCATAAACCTAAAAAACACTCACTATAACCCGATTGATGTCCTTTTTCGGCCTTGGAAATAGTTGATGTGAGCGGCGGAAGCGTCTGGGAACACCGACCTGTGACCTTACGTAAAATCACAACAAGGAAAAGACACAATACTAACGTGATGCCGCTGATCTGCGTCTTCGTCGCCTGCGGCAGACCACCACCACCACCACCACCACCACTATCACCAGGAATATCACCACCGCCACCACCGGCACCACTATCAGCAGCACCACCGACGGAGACGAAGACGCAGATGTAGTTGTTGGGGTGGTTGTAGTTGTGGTTGTTGTAGTCGTGGTTGTGGTTGTGGTGGTGGTTGTAGGTGGGATAGTGCGTGAAGGTGGCCTGAATGGAGGGTTCTCACAGGTGTACTCATAAGAGACCGATGGACTCCACCTCACATTTACAAGACATTTTTTTCCTGGATGGCCACTTTTCCAGCTTGAGGGCCCACGAGCCACAACACTCAGACCTCCAAGGGACTGACATTCGACACGCTCATAACGATAGCAGTTCCCTCGGCAATAATCAGTAACCAGATCAAAGATAATGTGGCAATATTTTATACCACGATCCCAGCCTTCGTGCTTTGTTACGTTCACTTTCATCCTCGCCCACTTCTCTCCTGTGTCAGGGAAGCAAGGGGCAGCAGGGAACCAAGCTACGTGTTGAGCATTCCCTTGATTTACTTTGACGCTGATCCCTGCAAAATCTCTCCCCGGCTGCACGTACCTCTTGGCCCACAGATTGTTTCCTACTGCATTGAAAGACATCACTTCGTTTTCTTCCGAGTATCCGACTTTTTTATCAGGGCCGCCACACCACTGCCAGGCCGAGGCGGGGTTGAGGGCGCCCCCAGCACCCAGAGCGAGCAAGGCAGCGACAAGCACACCGGTCTGCACCATGGCGAGTGTATCTCTGTGTGTGGATAAGCGAGCCTACGTGTTCAGCATGGGACAGGATATCCTCTCGGCGACGTCTCGCACACACACGCTGTCATCTTTGTTCACTGTTGCAACTATGAGGAGCTCCGGCCACCTTAATTAAAGATTTTCCAACTTATACCACATTGTTCCAAATAATAACTCACTCTATGTAAAGCAAAACGGATAACACCTAATGTGTGGGCACTACGGGTTCCCTCACGAGTTACTTCCCCTAACCCTCAGCGCGTACCCCACATACAGACTGTATAGCTCCTGTTTGTGTTTCGTGTTTTCCTTATCTATTGGGTTGAAATACAATCCTTCCTTAAAATATGTTAATAAAAGATAGTGGTTTGTAATTACAGCGCTCATGAATGACAGTTTTATGTTGCCATCAATTAGAATCTTTATATATTGCCTTAATCAGAAACACGGCCACCAACACACCGTGACTTAACTTAACACAGGCAACACGCTGCACGCTGTAACACAAGGCTAAGTAACAGTCCGGTGCTCTAAGGTCACTATTCTCAAACACATCCTTCTCTTACCTCAGTCATTTCTAAAGGCCAAGGAAGAGGTTAAACGCGTCATCTTGAGTGTTTCTTTACCTTCATGGTGCAGGAACTTTGCCAGACTACCACCAGGTCATAAAACTACTACCACTGGAAATGCCCACAAATCCCCTGAAAGCCTTGTTAAATGTGTGTGCTTGGCGCTGAAAGTTTACGAACATGACCCTAAGGCAGTGGGGCAAGGAACGGTGTGTGCTTGTTGCCCAGCGTCCAGGAAAGAGTTTGTGCCGCTGTCCAAGTGTTATCAGCTGTAATGATGCTGTTTGTGACCGTCTGTTTGCCTTTGGACAAGAAACAGATTATGCGGCAAACCAAAAGACTCCTAGTGGTAGTTTTCTTATCGGCGCTGTCCCCTCCTATAAAAAGTGCATGAATTCAGGAACCTTACTTAAACTTAAGCCTTACTTAATAACAGGACGCGCATTCAGTTGGTTCATGACAGTATCTAAGCTTCATAATCAGCATGGTCGAGTTCAATTATAGGAATCTTTATCATACACATTACTTTTTTTTATTAAAGTATGTCCTCTGGTGGTGCTGGTACGAGACACACTGAGTGGTTCATAGAGACCATTTTCCACGACTGCCGTCCCTTGTCGTTATATTATAGGAATCTTTATTATACAAGTCAGTGTCTTCATCTATGGGTGTGTCCTCTGGTGGTGCTGGTACGAGGGACACCGAGTGGTTCATAGAGATCGTTCTCCACTACTACCGTCCCTTGCCGTTCACATGTAGCACCAGGGTTGGCAGGTCCAGGGAGAGGTTCATACAGGTTGTTCTCCACGACGTATACTTGTTGCTGGTCATCCCTGGCACTGGTGGGGTTTACAGGTCCAGGGAGAGGTTCATACAGGTTGTTCTCCACGACGTATACTTGTTGCTGGTCATCCCTGGCTCTGGTGGGGTTTACAGGTCCAGGGAGAGGTTCATACAGGTTGTTCTCCACGACGTATACTTGTTGCTGGTCATCCCTGGCACTGGTGGGGTTTACAGGTCCAGGGAGAGGTTCATACAGGTTGTTCTCCACGATGTATACTTGTTGCTGGTCATCCCTGGCTCTGGTGGGGTTTACAGGTCCAGGGAGAGGTTCATACAGGTTGTTCTCCACGACGTATACTTGTTGCTGGTCATCCCTGGCTCTGGTGGGGTTTACAGGTCCAGGGAGAGGTTCATACAGGTTGTTCTCCACGACGTATACTTGTTGCTGGTCATCCCTGGCTCTGGTGGGGTTTACGAGGCCTCCGAGTGGTTCATACAGGTTGTTCTCGATGACATAGTCTTGTGTGGGTGTGAGTGGGTCAGGCTGGTGATGATACTGGACCCCCATGCCTGTTGATCAGTTGTTATAATAGTAGTAGAAGTAGTAGTAGTAGTAGTAGTAGTAGTAGTAGTAGTAGTAGTGGTAGAAGTAGTAGTAGTAGTAGTAGTAGTAGTAGTAGTAATAGTAGTGGTAGAAATAGTAGCAGTAGTAGTAGTAGTAGTAGTGGTAGAAATAGTAGTAGTAGTAGTAGTAGTAGTAGAAATAGTAGTATTAGTAGTAGTAGTAATAGTAGTAGTAGTAGTATAATCAGTTTTTAATAATTCTCTATACGTATTATCATTTCTAGTATCACACACACACACACACACACACACACACACACACACACATCCGCTCCGCTAGCTTATACCGCTCCGGTAGCTCAATGGTTTAAGCGCCGTGCTGCAAGGCTACACGGCCAAACAGGCGGCGGTTCGAGCCCCGCTCTGGCCGGATTCTTTCCGATGACTAGGAGTGGTTACTGTCCCCCCTTGAGCAAGGGGGATGGGGTGTGTGGTGTGTGAGGTCCTGGCAGTACCCAGAGATCGACGATAATGAGCACTTGCTCGTGTCGGGAGGGTACCGCTGGCGAAAGCGAGTCCAACTCGTGATCAGGCCGTGGTGAATTACACACACACACACACACACACACACACACTGATGCACATATTATGTTCCTGGTTTACGTAAATTATATGGTGGACAAATGAAGACCATGAGGAAAGTGGAAACTGAGAAGGACTTCAAAATACTCCGGGATGATCCAGACGGGACTCACGAATGGAACCAGTCTTGGGAAACGAAATTCAGGGCAAGAAAAGCAAATTATTGGCCGACAGTTGTAAGAGACAGCACTGAACTATTCATTGGGAAACTGACGGATTACAAGAACGAGAGGGGAGTGTGGGAGCTGAATGGGTGTGTGTGTGGGGGGGGGGGTGATTCAGCCTGATCTGTCACCCATAAGACACAATAACCAGGTCATCCGCGAGGCCTTTAAGCTGTAGACAGACTTGAGTGAATTTTTGCGAAGAGAGGAAAGAAAAAACATGATGGCTCTTTTGCGCCTTAGACTTGAATATACAAAGCAGAAGAACGAAAAGTGTAATGAAGATGGAGAGAATACAAGTAGTTAGTTACATAGGAAAAGGATGTGGCTGCTATTCTTAGAGAGAGAGAGAGAGAGAGAGAGAGAGAGAGAGAGAGAGAGAGAGAGAGAGAGAGAGAGAGAGAGAGAGAGAGAGAGAGAGAGAGAGAGAACGGGTGGGATAGCTTAACAAAGGAACATGGAAAGGTTTGAGAAAGGCAGACGAAGGATGGAATACAGTTTTCCACATCGAAGCTTTGAAAGGTCAAACAGCCTCGGCAAAGAGATCGTCAAATAAAAATAAATAAATAACCACAAAGCTACATATGACAGCTGAGACTCGAAGCCCCACGAGAGCAGCGCATTTCCGGCTCTGCTACGGTCTTTGTTCTCAGACGCTCCCGGTTCCCATATCAACTATTTCCAAAGGCCTAAAAGGAGGTCAGCAGGGGTTCTAATGCGTTCTTTTTAGGTTCATGGCACAGAAGAAAGGTCAAACTACAAGCCGAGTCATAAAACTTCCCTTGGAAATGCCCAAAGCTCCCTCGAAAGCTTTATCAAGTGCTTGGACGCCGAAATTGATAAGGTTAATTAAGGTCATATTTTTAAACATTTAGGAACCCAAGCACACACATTTGACAAGGCTTTCGTAGGAGCTTCGGGCACTTCCAGGGTATAGTTTATGACCCTTCTGGTAGTCAGTCTTCTTCTGTAGCATGAACCTAAAAAACACTCACTATAACCCGATTGATGTCCTTTTTCGGCCTTGGGAATAGTTGATGTGAGCGGCGGAAGCGTCTGGGAATACCGACCTGTGACCTTACGTAAAATCACAACAAGGAAAAGACACAATACTAACGTGATGCCGCTGATCTGCGTCTTCGTCGCCTGCGGCAGACCACCACTACCACCACCACCACCAGGAATATCACCACCGCCACCACCGGCACCACTATCAGCAGCACCACCGACGGAGACGAAGACGCAGAAGACGCAGGGGACGGAAAGGGATCTGTGGCTGTGGTTGTTGATGTCGTTTCTGTAGTGGTTGAGGTGGTGGTAGTCGTGGTTGGGGTTATTGTAGTCGTGGTTGGGGTGTGGTTGGTGTCGTGGTTGTGGTGGTGGGGGAGTGCCTGAAGGTGGCCTGAATGGAGGGTTCTCCCAGGTGTACACAGAAGGGTGTTTACATTTAACATTTACATTGCCCTGAGAGAGAGAGAGAGAGAGAGAGAGAGAGAGAGAGAGAGAGGATGGGGGGGCTGGGCGTTACTATTTTAGACAGTGAGTGAGCTATAGGAAACAGTTTTTATCTCTCTCTCTCTCTCTCTCTCTCTCTCTCTCTCTCTCTCTCTCTCTCCGGCAAAGAAGGAGAAGATAGAGACAAAGAAAAGCGGGGGATGAAAAAAGAATGGAGGAAGGAGAGGAGGAAAGAAAGGAAGGAGAAGAGGAAGAAAAGGAAGGAGAGAAGGATGGAGGAAAAACATGAAGGGAGATGGAGAGAAGGAGAAAGGAATACCTCGAAAAAATGACTCTGTATCTGTCTGTCTGTCTGTCTGTCTGTCTGTCTGTCTGTCTGTCTATTTATTTATCTATCTACATATCAGTGTTTCCACGTCACTGCCGCTCCACAAGCAAAACAACTTGGCTTTATCGGCACCGTTTCCCGCCCCGGTGATGGTTCTGAGGGTGACAACTGATCCCCCCCACCGCCCCACCGCCCTCTCTCTCCCTCTACCTCCCCTCAACTCCTTCTCCAACTCCTCCTCCTCTTACTACTACTACTACTACTACTGCTACTACTTCTACTACTACTACTACTACTAACTAGAGTGCGTGGCGAACATTATTACAACGAAGTTTTAACATTAGTGACATATTTAGGAATGATGTAAAAGACTAATTAGGGTGTATAGCGAACTTATTTATAGCGAAGTTTTAACACAAGTAGGATAAACATATAACAGGCAAGCTCGAGTATATAGCAAATTTTATTATAGTGAAACTTTTACATGGCGACATACTTAGAATATGTGTAACAGGCTAACTGGAGTGCGTGGCGAACAATACTGTGGGGAAGTTTTAACATAGTGACATACGTAGGATATGTGTAACAGGCTAACTGGAGTGTGTGGCGAACAATACTGTGGGGAAGTTTTAACATAGTGACATACGTAGGATATGTGTAACAGGCTAACTGGAGTGTGTGGCGAACAATACTGTGGCGAAGTTTTAACATAGTGACATACGTAGGATATGTGTAACAGGCTAACTGGAGTGCGTGGCGAACAATACTGTGGCGAAGTTTTAACATAGTGACATACGTAGGATATGTGTAACAGGCTAACTGGAGTGTGTGGCGAACAATACTGTGGCGAAGTTTTAACATAGTGACATACGTAGGATATGTGTAACAGGCTAACTGGAGTGTGTGGCGAACAATACTGTGGGGAAGTTTTAACATAGTGACATACGTAGGATATGTGTAACAGGCTAACTGGAGTGTGTGGCGAACAATACTGTGGGGAAGTTTTAACATAGTGACATACGTAGGATATGTGTAACAGGCTAACTGGAGTGCGTGGCGAACAATACTGTGGGGAAGTTTTAACATGGTGACATACGTGGGATGGATATAAGCCAAAAGAAAACCATCGCAATGAAACAAAAAAAAAAATGAAAAAATGAAGCTGACTGAAGTAAGAAAAAAAACATGATATAATTGAAAAACCTAATAATAAGACGAGCCCTTGGCAGGAACAATCACGGAGGGAAAACACGCAACAAGCTGAAAGTGAACACTGGCACCAGAAATATGACGCAAAAAAGTGAACACTGGCACCTGAAATATGACGCAAAAAAGTGAACACTGTCACCTGAAATATGACGCAAAAAAGTGAACACTGGCACCAGAAATATGACCCAAAAAAGTGAACACTGGCACCAGAAATATGACCCAAAAAAGTGAACACTGGCACCAGAAATATGACGCAAAAAAGTGAACACTGGCACCTGAAATATGACCCAAAAAAGTGAACACTGGCACCTGAAATATGACGCAAAAAAGTGAACACTGGCACCTGAAATATGACCCAAAAAAGTGAACACTGGCACCTGAAATATGACCCAAAAAAGTGAACACTGGCACCTGAAATATGACCCTAAAAAGTGAACACTGGCTCCTTAAATATGACGCAAAAAAGTTAACACTGGCACCAGAAATATGACGCAAAAAAGTGAACACTGGCACCTGAAATATGACCCAAAAAAGTGAACACTGGCACCTGAAATATGACCCAAAAAAGTGAACACTGGCACCTGAAATATGACGCAAAAAAGTGAACACTGGCACCTGAAATATGACACAAAAAAGTGAACACTGGCACCAAAAATATGACCCAAAAAAGTGAACACTGGCACCAAAAATATGACCCAAAAAAGTGAACACTGGCACCAGAAATATGACCCAAAAAAGTGAACACTGGCACCAGAAATATGACGCAAAAAAGTGAACACTGGCACCAGAAATATGACGCAAAAAAGTGAACACTGGCACCTGAAATATGACGCAAAAAAGTGAACACTGGCACCAGAAATATGACGCAAAAAAGTGAACACTGGCACCAGAAATATGACGCAAAAAAGTGAACACTGGCACCAGAAATATGACGCAAAAAAGTGAACACTGGCACCTGAAATATGACGCAAAAAAGTGAACACTGGCACCAGAAATATGACGCAAAAAAGTAAAAAAAGTATAAAAAAGAAAGGAAATTATTGAATCAACAAAACCCGCTTAGAGATATACTTCATGTTCACTCCTCCTCCTTCCTCCCTCTCCTCCTCCTCCTCCTCCTCCTCCTCCTCGCCATCACGAAAAACAACAAACAAACAACAAAACAATAAAATATAGCTATTGCTTGGAGCCGTTTGGAAAAAATTTACGGTCCAGGAAAATGTTCTTTGTGTGTGTGTGTGTGTGTGTGTGTGTGTGTGTGTGTCTGAGTGTGTGTGTGTGTGTGTGTGTGTGTGTGTGTGTGTGTGTGTGTGTGTGTGTGTGTGTCTGTGTGTGTGTGTGTGTGTGTGTGTGTGTGTGTGTGTGTGTGTGTGTGTGTGTGTGTGTGTGTGTGTGTGTGTGTGTGTGTGTGTGTGTGTGTGTGTGTGTGTGTGTGTGTGTGTGTGTGTGTGTGTGTGTGTGTGTGTGTGTACGGGAATCTTCGTAAATTTGAGATCATGTTCCTAATGCTTTTTGTTCTACCAAAGGTCTCTCTCTCTCTCTCTCTCTCTCTCTCTCTCTCTCTCTCTCTCTCTCTCTCTCTCTCTCTCTCTCTCTCTCTCTCTCTCTCTCTCTCTCTCTCTCTCTCTCTCTCTCTCAACTTAATATCATCTAGAGTAGAAATGCAACGTTTTGGAGCCATCTGATTAATGTAAAATCACTTAGGTTTAAGGACAGACCACCTAGTCTGGACCATGGGGTCTGTGTGGTCTGATTTTCTATGTAAATCTATGTAAATCTCTCTCTCTCTCTCTCTCTCTCTCTCTCTCTCTCTCTCTCTCTCTCTCTCCCTTCCCCCCCCACCACGTCTTCTTCACGTCGACAGAGCGAATGGCACGGTGCTGCCCCCTGCTTGTCTGGAGGGCACGGTGCTGCCCCCTGCTTGTCTGGCGGGCACGGTGCTGCCCCCTGCTTGTCTGGCGGGCACGGTGCTGCCCCTTGCTTGTCTGGCGGGCATGGTGCTGCCCCTGCTTGTCTGGTGGGCACGGTGCTGCCCCCTGCTTTTCTGGCGGGCACGGTGCTGCCTGCTTGTCTGGAGGGCACGGTGCTGCCCCCTGCTTGTCTGGCGGGCACGGTGCTGCCCCCTGCTTGTCTGGCGGGCACGGTGCTGCCCCCTGCTTGTCTGGCGGGCACGGTGCTGCCCCCTGCTTGTCTGGCGGGCACGGTGCTGCCCCCTGCTTGTCTGGCGGGCACGGTGCTGCCCCCTGCTTGTCTGGCGGGCACGGTGCTGCCCCCTGCTTGTCTGGAGGGCACGGTGCTGCCCCCTGCTTGTCTGGCGGGCACGGTGCTGCCCCCTGCTGGTCTGGCGGGCACGGTGCTGCCCCCTGCTTGTCTGGAGGGCACGGTGCTGCCCCCTGCTTGTCTGGCGGGCACGGTGCTGCCCCCTGCTTGTCTGGCGGGCACGGTGCTGCCCCCTGCTTGTCTGGCGGGCACGGTGCTGCCCCCTGCTTGTCTGGCGGGCACGGTGCTGCCCCCTGCAGGTTGCCCTCATCCTGCAGTGCTCACCCCTACGTGGCGTGCTGGCCTGGGTGTGGCAGCAGCCGGGGCCCCGTGCGTCGGGTGCAGGGTCATGCAGCCTCGCCTCACCCCTTTGTGACCCCTGAGGGCGTGCCCGGAGGGGCGCGCCTCGGGGTCAGGTAATTTCCGTCATCGGAGTCTGAATCTTCGTCTACGTGGCATTGTGAATGCTCGGCGACATTTTCGTAGGTTGGAGGCTCGGGGATCTCCTCGTAGATTGGAGGCTCCGGGAACTCGTCGTAGATGTGCTCCTCGTCGTCGCCGAAGTACAGGTAGTCGGGCTCCTGCTGCCGCGGCGCCACGCGCGGGAGCACGGTGGGGCCCGTGGGCGGCGCCACGTCCACATGGTTGTCGTCGACCTGTACCTCGCCGCCGACGCGCCAGGAGGCGGCCAGTCCGCGCCGCGTCGGCACGCAGGGCACTGCGGGAAGAGTGTGGCCATTACGACGACGACGACGACCGTCATGATGGGGGGGGGGAGAGAGAGAGAGAGAGAGAGAGAATGGGTGGGATAGCTTAACAGAGGAACATGGAAAGGTTTGAGAAAGGCAGACGAAGGATGGAATACAGTTTTCCACATCGAAGCTTTGAAAGGTCAAACAGCCTCGGCAAAGAGATCGTCAAATAAAAATAAATAAATAACCACAAAGCTACATATGACAGCTGAGACTCGAAGCCCCACGAGAGCAGCGCATTTCCGGCTGTGCTACGGTCTTTGTTCTCAGACGCTCCCGGTCCCATAGGAACTATTTCCAAAGGCCTAAAAGGAGGTCAGCAGGGGTTCTGATGCGTTCTTTTTTAGGTTTACGGCACAGAAGAAAGGTCAACCTACAACCTGAGTCATAAAACTTCCCCTGGAAATGCCCAAAACTCCCTCGAAAGCTTTATCAAGTGCTTGGACGCCGAAATTAATATGGTTTATCAAG
Source organism: Eriocheir sinensis (assembly GCF_024679095.1). NCBI lineage: Eukaryota > Metazoa > Arthropoda > Malacostraca > Decapoda > Varunidae > Eriocheir > Eriocheir sinensis. Next base: position 15,613,384 of record NC_066528.1, on the reverse strand, counting down.
GTCATATTTTTAAACATTTGACAAGGCTTTCGTAGGAGCTTCGGGCACTTCCAGGGGTAGTTTATGACCCTTCTGGTAGTCAGTCTTCTTCTGTAGCATGAACCTAAAAAACACTCACTATAACCCGATTGATGTCCTTTTTCGGCCTTGGAAATAGTTGATGTGAGCGGCGGAAGCGTCTGGGAATACCGACCTGTGACCTTACGTAAAATCACAACAAGGAAAAGACACAATACTAACGTGATGCCGCTGATCTGCGTCTTCGTCGCCTGCGGCAGACCACCACCACCACCACCACCACCACCACTATCACCAGGAATATCACCACCGCCACCACCGGCACCACTATCAGCAGCACCACCGACGGAGACGAAGACGCAGATGTAGTTGTTGGGGTGGTTGTAGTTGTGGTTGTTGTAGTCGTGGTTGTGGTTGTCGTATTTGTGGTTGTGGTGGTGGTTGTAGGTGGGATAGTGCGTGAAGGTGGCCTGAATGGAGGGTTCTCACAGGTGTACTCAGAAGGGAGCGATGGACTCGACCCCACATTTACAAGACAATATGTTTCTGGATGGCCACTTTTCCATTTTGAGGGCCCACGAGCCACAACACTCAGACCTCCAAAGAACCAACATTCGCCACGCTCATAACGAGTGCATTTCCTTCGGCAATAATCAGTAACCAGATCAAAGATAATGAGGCAATATTTTGAACGATCCATGTCTTCGTCCATTGTTACCTGCACATCCATCCTCGCCCACTTCTCTCCTGTGTCAGGGAAGCAAGGGGCAGCAGAGAACCAAGCTACGTGTTGAGCATTCCGATGATATACTTTGACGCTGATCCCTGCAAAATCTCTCCCCGGCTGCACGTACCTCATAACCCACAGATTGTTTCCTACTGCATTGAAAGACATCACTTCGTTTTCTTCCGAGTATCCGACTTTTTCATCAGGGGCGCCACAGAACAGCTGGGCCGAGGCGGGGTTGAGGGCGCCCCCAGCACCCAGAGCGAGCAAGGCAGCGACAAGCACACCGGTCTGCACCATGGCGAGTGTATCTCTGTGTGTGGACAAGCGAGCCTACGTGTTGACCATGGGACAGGATATCCTATCGACGACGTCTCGCACACACACGCTGTCATCTTTGTTCACTGTTGCAACTATGAGGAGCTCCGGCCACCTTAATTAAAGATTTTCCAACTTATACCACATTGTTCCAAATAATAACTCACTCTATGTAAAGCAAAACGGATAACACCTAATGTGTGGGCACTACGGGTTCCCTCACGAGTTACTTCCCCTAACCCTCAGCGCGTACCCCACATACAGACTGTATAGCTCCTGTTTGTGTTTCGTGTTTTCCTTATCTATTGGGTTGAAATACAATCCTTCCTTAAAATATGTTAATAAAAGATAGTGGTTTGTAATTACAGCGCTCATGAATGACAGTTTTATGTTGCCATCAATTAGAATCTTTATATATTGCCTTAATCAGAAACACGGCCACCAACACACCGTGACTTAACTTAACACAGGCAACACGCTGTAACACAAGGCTAAGTAACAGTCCGGTGCTCTAAGGTCACTATTCTCAAACACATCCTTCTCTTACCTCAGTCATTTCTAAAGGCCAAGGAAGAGGTTAAACGCGTCATCTTGAGTGTTTCTTTACCTTCATGGTGCAGGAACTTTGCCAGACTACCACCAGGTCATAAAACTACTACCACTGGAAATGCCCACAAATCCCCTGAAAGCCTTGTTAAATGTGTGTGCTTGGCGCTGAAAGTTTACGAACATGACCCTAAGGCAGTGGGGCAAGGAACGGTGTGTGCTTGTTGCCCAGCGTCCAGGAAAGAGTTTGTGCCGCTGTCCAAGTGTTATCAGCTGTAATGATGCTGTTTGTGACCGTCTGTTTGCCTTTGGACAAGAAACAGATTATGCGGCAAACCAAAAGACTCCTAGTGGTAGTTTTCTTATCGGCGCTGTCCCCTCCTATAAAAAGTGCATGAATTCAGGAACCTTACTTAAACTTACTTAAGCCTTACTTAATAACAGGACGCGCATTCAGTTGGTTCATGACAGTATCTAAGCTTCATAATCAGCATGGTCGAGTTCAATTATAGGAATCTTTGTCATACACATTACTTTTTTTTATTAAAGTATGTCCTCTGGTGGTGCTGGTACGAGACACACTGAGTGGTTCATAGAGACCATTTTCCACGACTGCTGTCCCTTGTCGTTATATTATAGGAATCTTTATTATACAAGTCAGTGTCTTCATCTATGGGTGTGTCCTCTGGTGGTGCTGGTACGAGGGACACCGAGTGGTTCATAGAGATCGTTCTCCACTACTACCGTCCCTTGCCGTTCACATGTAGCACCAGGGTTGGCAGGTCCAGGGAGAGGTTCATACAGGTTGTTCTCCACGACGTATACTTGTTGCTGGTCATCCCTGGCTCTGGTGGGGTTTACAGGTCCAGGGAGAGGTTCATACAGGTTGTTCTCCACGACGTATACTTGTTGCTGGTCATCCCTGGCACTGGTGGGGTTTACAGGTCCAGGGAGAGGTTCATACAGGTTGTTCTCCACGACGTATACTTGTTGCTGGTCATCCCTGGCTCTGGTGGGGTTTACAGGTCCAGGGAGAGGTTCATACAGGTTGTTCTCGATGACATAGTCTTGTGTGGGTGTGGGTGGGTCAGGCTGGTGATGATACTGGACCCCCATGCCTGTTGATCAGTTGTTATAATAGTTGTAGAAGTAGTAGTAGTAGTAGTAGTAGTAGTAGTAGTAGTAGTAGTAGTAGTAGTAGTAGTGGTAGAAGTAGTAGTAGTAGTAGTAGTAGTAGTAGTAGTAGTAGTAGTAGTAGTCAGGGTCAAAGGAGTAGTAGTAATAGTAGTGGTAGAAATAGTAGCAGTAGTAGTAGTAGTAGTCAGGGTCAAAGGAGTAGTAGTAATAGTAGTGGTAGAAATAGTAGTAGTAGTAGTAGTAGTAGTAGTAGTAGTAGTAGTAGTAGTAGTAGTAGTAGTAGTAGTAGTAGTATAATCAGTTTTTAATAATTTTACATACGTATTATCATTTCTAGTATCACACACACACACACACACACACACACACACACACACACATCCGCTCCGCTAGCTTATACCGCTCCGGTAGCTCAATGGTTTAAGCGCCGTGCTGCAAGGCTACACGGCCAAACAGGCGGCGGTTCGAGCCCCGCTCTGGCCGGATTCTTTCCGATGACTAGGAGTGGTTACTGTCCCCCCTTGAGCAAGGGGGATGGGGTATGTGGTGTGTGAGGTCCTGGCAGTACCCAGAGATCGACGATAATGAGCACTTGCTCGTGTCGGGAGGGTACCGCTGGCGAAAGCGAGTCCAACTCGTGATCAGGCCGTGGTGAATTACACACACACACACACACACACACACTGATGCACATATTATGTTCCTGGCTTACGTAAATTATATGGTGGACAAATGAAGACCATGAGGAAAGTGCAAACTGAGAAGGACTTCAAAATACTCCGGGATGATCCAGACGGGACTCACGAATGGAACCAGTCTTGGGAAACGAAATTCAGGGCAAGAAAAGCAAATTATTGGCCGACAGTTGTAAGAGACAGCACTGAACTATTCATTGGGAAACTGACGGATTACAAGAACGAGAGGGGAGTGTGGGAGCTGAATGGGTGTGTGGGGGGGGGGGTGATTCAGCCTGATCTGTCACCCATAAGACACAATAACCAGGTCATCCGCGAGGCCTTTAAGCTGTAGACAGACTTGAGTGAATTTTTGCGAAGAGAGGAAAGAAAAAACATGATGCTCTTTTGCGACTTAGACTTGAATATACAAAGCAGAAGAACGAGAAGTGTAATGAAGATGGAGAGAATACAAGTAGTTAGTTACATAGGAAAAGGATGTGGCTGCTATTCTGAGAGAGAGAGAGAGAGAGAGAGAGAGAGAGAGAGAGAGGATGGGGGGGCTGGGCGTTACTATTTTAGACAGTGAGTGAGCTATAGGAAACAGTTTTTATCTCTCTCTCTCTCTCTCTCTCTCTCTCTCTCTCTCTCTCTCTCTCTCTCCGGCAAAGAAGGAGAAGATAGAGACAAAGAAAAGCGGGGGATGAGAAAGGAAGGAAGGAAGGAGAGGAGGAAAGAAAGGAAGGAGAAGAGGAAGAAAAGGAAGGAGAGAAGGATGGAGGAAAAACATCAAGGGAGATGGAGAGAAGGAGAAAGAAATAACTTGAAAAATTGACTCTGTATCTGTCTGTCTGTCTGTCTGTCTGTCTGTCTATTTATTTATCTATCTACATATCAGTGTTTCCACGTCACTGCCGCTCCACAAGCAAAACAACTTGGCTTTATCGGCACCGTTTCCCGCCCCGGTGATGGTTCTGAGGGTGACAACTGATCCCCCCCACCGCCACACCGCCCGCTCTCTCCCTCTACCTCCCCTCAACTCCTTTTCCAACTCCTCCTCCTCTTACTACTACTACTACTACTACTACTACTACTACTACTACTACTGCTACTACTACTACTACTACTGCTACTACTACTACTACTAACTAGAGTGTGTGGCGAACATTATTACAACGAAGTTTTAACATTAGCGACATATTTAGGAATGATGTAACAGACTAACTAGGGTGTATAGCGAACTTCTTTATAGCGAAGTTTTAACACAAGTAGGATAAACATATAACAGGCAAGCTCGAGTATATAGCAAATTTTATTATAGTGAAACTTTAACATGGCGACATACTTAGAATATGTGTAACAGGCTAACTGGAGTGTGTGGCGAACAATACTGTGGGGAAGTTTTAACATAGTGACATACGTAGGATATGTGTAACAGGCTAACTGGAGTGCGTGGCGAACAATACTGTGGCGAAGTTTTAACATAGTGACATACGTAGGATATGTGTAACAGGCTAACTGGAGTGCGTGGCGAACAATACTGTGGCGAAGTTTTAACATAGTGACACACGTAGGATATGTGTAACAGGCTAACTGGAGTGTGTGGCGAACAATACTGTGGGGAAGTTTTAACATGGTGACATACGTGGGATGGATATAAGCCAAAAGAAAATCATCGCAATGAAACAAAAAAAATAATGAAAAAATGAAGCTGACTGAAGTAAGAAAAAAAACATGATTTAATTGAAAAACCTAATAATAAGACGAGCCCTTGGCAGGAACAATCACGGAGGGAAAACACGCAACAAGCTGAAAGTGAACACTGGCACCAGAAATATGACGCAAAAAAGTGAACACTGGCACCAGAAATATGACGCAAAAAAGTGAACACTGGCACCAGAAATATGACCCAAAAAAGTGAACACTGGCACCAGAAATATGACGCAAAAAAGTGAACACTGGCACCTGAAATATGACCCAAAAAAGTGAACACTGGCACCTGAAATATGACGCAAAAAAGTGAACACTGGCACCAGAAATATGACGCAAAAAAGTGAACACTGGCACCTGAAATATGAAGCAAAAAAGTGAACACTGGCACCAGAAATATGACGCAAAAAAGTGAACACTGGCACCAGAAATATGACGCAAAAAAGTGAACACTGGCACCAGAAATATGACGCAAAAAAGTGAACACTGGCACCAGAAATATGACGCAAAAAAGTGAACACTGGCACCAGAAATATGACGCAAAAAAGTGAACACTGGCACCAGAAATATGACGCAAAAAATTGACCACTGGCACCAGAAATATGACGCAAAAAGTGAACACTGGCACCAGAAATATGACGCAAAAAAGTGAACACTGGCACCAGAAATATGACGCAAAAAAGTGAACACTGGCACCAGAAATATGACGCAAAAAAGTGAACACTGGCACCAGAAATATGACACAAAAAAGTGAACACTGGCACCAGAAATATGACACAAAAAAGTGAACACTGGCACCAGAAATATGACGCAAAAAAGTGAACACTGGCACCAGAAATATGACGCAAAAAAGTGAACACTGGCACCTGAAATATGACACAAAAAAGTGAACACTGGCACCAGAAATATGACGCAAAAAAGTGAACACTGGCACCTGAAATATGACGCAAAAAAGTGAACACTGGCACCAGAAATATGACGCAAAAAAGTGAACACTGGCACCTGAAATATGACGCAAAAAAGTGAACACTGGCACCTGAAATATGACGCAAAAAAGTGAACACTGGCACCAGAAATATGACGCAAAAAAGTGAACACTGGCACCAGAAATATGACGCAAAAAAGTGAACACTGGCACCAGAAATATGACGCAAAAAAGTGAACACTGGCACCAGAAATATGACGCAAAAAAGTAAAAAAAGTATAAAAAAGAAAGGAAATTATTGAATCAACAAAACCCGCTTAGAGATTTACTTCATGTTCACTCTTCCTCCTTCCTTCCCCTCCTCCTCCTCCTCTTCCTCCTCCTCCTCCTCCTCCTCCTCGCCATCACCAAAAACAACAAACAAACAACAAAACAATAAAATATAGCTATTGCTTGGAGCCGTTTGGAAAAAATTTACGGTCCAGGAAAATGTTCTTTGCGTGTGTGTGTGTGTGTGTGTGTGTGTGTGTGTGTGTGTGTGTGTGTGTGTGTGTGTGTGTGTGTGTGTGTGTGTGTGTGTGTGTGTGTGTGTGTGTGTGTGTGTGTGTGTGTCTGTGTGTGTGTGTGTGTGTGTGTGTGTGTGTGTGTGTGTGTGTGTGTGTGTGTGTGTGTGTGTGTGTACGGGAATCTTCGTAAATTTGAGATCATGTTCCTAATGCTTTTTGTTCTACCAAACGTCTCTCTCTCTCTCTCTCTCTCTCTCTCTCTCTCTCTCTCTCTCTCTCTCTCTCTCTCTCTCTCTCTCTCTCAACTTAATATCAACTAGAGAAGAAATGCAACGTTTTGGAGCCATCTGATTAATGTAAAATCACTTAGGTTTAAGGACAGACCACCTAGTCTGGACCATGGGGTCTGTGTGGTCTGATTTTCTATGTAAATCTATGTAAATCTCTCTCTCTCTCTCTCTCTCTCTCTCTCTCTCTCTCTCTCTCTCTCTCTCTCTCTCTCTCTCTCTCTCTCTCTCTCTCTCTCTCTCTTCCCCCCCACCACGTCTCCTTCACGCCGAGAGAGCGAATGGCACGGTGCTGCCCCCTGCTTGTCTGGAGGGCACGGTGCTGCCCCCTGCTTGTCTGGCGGGCACGGTGCTGCCCCCTGCTTGTCTGGCGGGCACGGTGCTGCCCCCTGCTTGTCTGGAGGGCACGGTGCTGCCCCCTGCTTGTCTGGAGGGCACGGTGCTGCCCCCTGCTTGTCTGGAGGGCACGGTGCTGCCCCCTGCTTGTCTGGCGGGCACGGTGCTGCCCCCTGCTTGTCTGGCGGGCACGGTGCTGCCCCCTGCTTGTCTGGAGGGCACGGTGCTGCCCCCTGCTTGTCTGGAGGGCACGGTGCTGCCCCCTGCTTGTCTGGAGGGCACGGTGCTGACCCCTGCTTGTCTGGAGGGCACGGTGCGGCACCCTGCTTGTCTGGAGGGCACGGTGCAGCCACTGCTTGTCTGGAGGGCACGGTGCTGCCCCCTGCTTGTCTGGCGGGCACGGTGCTGCCCCTGCTTGTCTGGAGGGCACGGTGCTGCCCCTGCTTGTCTGGCGGGCACGGTGCTGCCCCTGCTTGTCTGGCGGGCACGGTGCTGCCCCTGCTTGTCTGGAGGGCAGGGTGCTGCCCCCTGCTTGTCTGGCGGGCACGGTTCTGCCCCTGCTTGTCTGGCGGGCACGGTGCTGCCCCTGCTTGTCTGGCGGGCACGGTGCTGCCCCTGCTTGTCTGGAGGGCACGGTGCTGCCCCTGCTTGTCTGGAGGGCACGGTGCTGCCCCTGCTTGTCTGGAGGGCACGGTGCTGCCCCTGCTTGTCTGGCGGGCACGGTGCTGCCCCTGCTTGTCTGGAGGGCACGGTGCTGCCCCTGCTTGTCTGGAGGGCACGGTGCTGCCCCTGCTTGTCTGGCGGGCACGGTGCTGCCCCTGCTTGTCTGGCGGGCACGGTGCTGCCCCTGCTTGTCTGGCGGGCACGGTGCTGCCCCTGCTTGTCTGGAGGGCACGGTGCTGCCCCCTGCTTGTCTGGAGGGCACGGTGCTGCCCCCAGCTGGTCTGGATGGCACGGTGCTGCACCCTGCTTGTGGGGCGCCCACGGTGCTGCCCCCTGCTTGTCTGGAGGGCACGGTGCTGCCCCCTGCTTGTCTGGCGGGCACGGTGCTGCCCCCTGCTTGTCTGGCGGGCACGGTGCTGCCCCCTGCTTGTCTGGCGGGCACGGTGCTGCCCCCTGCTTGTCTGGAGGGCACGGTGCTGCCCCCTGCTTGTCTGGCGGGCACGGTGCTGCCCCCTGCTTGTCTGGCGGGCACGGTGCTGCCCCCTGCTTGTCTGGAGGGCACGGTGCTGCCCCCTGCTTGTCTGGAGGGCACGGTGCTGCCCCCTGCTTGTCTGGAGGGCACGGTGCTGCCCCCTGCTTGTCTGGCGGGCACGGTGCTGCCCCCTGCTTGTCTGGAGGGCACGGTGCTGCCCCCTGCTTGTCTGGCGGGCACGGTGCTGCCCCCTGCAGGTTGCCCTCATCCTGCAGTGCTCACCCCTGCGTGGTGTGCTAGCCTGGGTGTGGCAGCAGCCGGGGCCCCGTGCGTCGGGAGCAGGGTCATGCAGCCTCGCCTCACCCCTTTGTGACCCCTGAGGGCGTGCCCGGAGGGGCGCGCCTCGGGGTCAGGTAATTTCCGTCATCGGAGTCTGAATCTTCGTCTACGTGGCATTGTGAATGCTCGGCGACATTTTCGTAAGTTGGAGGCCCGGGGATCTCCTCGTAGATTGGAGGCTCCGGGAACTCGTCGTAGATGTGCTCCTCGTCGTCGCCGAAGTACAGGTAGTCGGGCTCCTGCTGCCGCGGCGCCACGCGCGGGAGCACGGTGGGGCCCGTGGGCGGCGCCACGTCCACATGGTTGTCGTCGACCTGTACCTCGCTGCCGACGCGCCAGGAGGCGGCCAGTCCGCGCCGCGTCGGCACGCAGGGCACTGCGGGAAGAGTGTGGCCATTACGACGACGACGACGACCGTCATGATGGGGGGGGGGAGAGAGAGAGAGAGAGAGAGAGAATGGGTGGGATAGCTTAACAGAGGAACATGGAAAGGTTTGAGAAAGGCAGACGAAGGATGGAATACAGTTTTCCACATCGAAGCTTTGAAAGGTCAAACAGCCTCGGCAAAGAGATCGTCAAATAAAAATAGATAAATAACCACAAAGCTACATATGACAGCTGAGACTCGAAGCCCCACGAGAGCAGCGCATTTCCGGCTGTGCTACGGTCTTTGTTCTCAGACGCTCCCGGTCCCATAGGAACTATTTCCAAAGGCCTAAAAGGAGGTCAGCAGGGGTTCTGATGCGTTCTTTTTTAGGTTTACGGCACAGAAGAAAGGTCAACCTACAACCTGAGTCATGAAACTTCCCCTGGAATTGCCCAAAGCTCCCTCGAAAGCTTTATCAAGTGCTTGGACGCCGAAATTAATAAGGTTTATCAAGGTCATATTTTTAAACATTTAGGAACCCAAGCACACACATTTGACAAGACTTTCGTAGGAGCTTCGGGCACTTCCAGGGTATAGTTTATGAGCCTTCTGGTAGTTAGTCTTCTTCTGTAGCATAAACCTAAAAAACACTCACTATAACCCGATTGATGTCCTTTTTCGGCCTTGGAAATAGTTGATGTGAGCGGCGGAAGCGTCTGGGAATACCGACCTGTGACCTTACGTAAAATCACAACAAGGAAAAGACACAATACTAACGTGATGCCGCTGATCTGCGTCTTCGTCGCCTGCGGCAGACCACCACCACCACCACCACCACCAGGAATATCACCACCGGCACCACTATCAGCAGCACCACCGACGGAGACGAAGACGCAGATGTAGTTGTGGTGGTGGTTGTAGGTGGGATAGTGCGTGAAGGTGGCCTGAATGGAGGGTTCTCACAGGTGTAGTACTCACGAGGGAGCGATGGACTCCACCACACATATACAAGACATTTTTCTCCTGGATAGGCACTTTTCCAGTTTGAGGGCCCACGAGCCACAACACTCAGACCTCCAAGGGACCGACATTCGACACTCACATAACGATAGCATTTCCTCCGGCAATAATCAGTAACCAGATCAAAGAGAATATAGCAATATTTTGAACCATGATCCCAGCCTTCGTGCTTTGTTACCTGCACATCCATCCTCGCCCACTTCTCTCCTGTGTCAGGGAAGCAAGGGGCAGCAGGGAACCAAGCTACGTGTTGAGCATTCCGATGATTTACTTTGACGCTGATCCCTGCAAAATATCTCCCCGGCTGCACGAACCCCTCGGTCCACAGATTGTTTCCTACTGCATTGAAAGACATCACTTCGTTTTCTTCCGAGTATCCGACTTTTTTATCAGGGTCGCCACAGAACAGCTGGGCCGAGGCGGGATTGAGGGCTCCCCCAGCACCCAGAGCGAGCAAGGCAGCGACAAGCACACCGGTCTGCACCATGGCGAGTGTGTCTCTGTGTGTGGACAAGCGAGCCTACGTGTTGGGTATGGAACAGGATATCCCCTCGACGCCAACAGGACGTCTATAGGTCACACAGAGATAAACACACCCTCTGCCGTCTTTGTTCAATGTTGCAAGTATGAGGAGCCCAGCCAGGCCACCTTAATTAAAGAAGAGATTTACCTATTTTTATCACGTTCTGAGGGATAACAATTAAGCAAAATGGGTAATATTGCATGGGCTCTCCCCCCCATATAGGCTACATACTGCTGTTTGGTTTTATGTTTGATTTTCCTTATTTATCCTCTATCTTATCTATTTATCGTCACCTATCGTTATCTATCGTGACCTATCTAACTCTTCCCTGTCCTATCGTTATCCTTCCTCAAAATATATCAATAAAAGGTAATGATTTAGTTGTAGAGATATATTTCTTCGGGAATGAAGGTGTTACAGATCACCAAGAAGAATCTTTATATATTGTCCACAGAGTCAACCTTTACAAATGAGTGTTTGGTAATTACTCGACACTCCCTCACCCTCAGCCTCACCCTCAGCCTTGTAAGATAGAGGTACAATGGGGACGCGTTATAGCCGCGCTCATCACGATCTCGCTGGCCCCAGAGCCTGCAGCGGGGAAGAACCATTACCCCGGGACACAGGGCCAGTGTGACGTGCGGGTTATCACTGTTTATCTTCACAAGTTTATATTAGATGTTACAACCGAATCAACAAAAAATAAATTAACCTCTACAGGAACGCTTCAAGTTCGTCTATCTATTCTGTGCTTTGGTCGCTGCTTCGCTCAGAACATATCGGACTCAGCGAGGCACAGAAAAACTTATTGTTCTGCCATAGTGAACAAAGTTTTCGCGTGTCGCAGTGAGGAAAGCAAGGAGATCAGACGGGTTCTGATGAGTGTGTTCTTAGGTTCGCGGCAGCCTACAGAAGAAGGGTCATCAAACTACCCGTGGAAATGCCCAAAACTCCTACGAAAACCGTGTCAGATATATTTACTTGGACGCCTAAATGTTTAAGAATATGACCCTCGGGTTCTATGTGAACGCGTTGACAAGCACTTAGGCCTATCAGTGTGGTAGCAATATAACTGATACCACTGCCTCGAACTCACTTTTTCTGTGGCCAAACCTGTAAGCCAGGCCCACGGGCCGGTGCCTTCACCCTACCTCAGCAAGCTGCCGCAGGAGCGCGGGTTTCGGCCTTTTAATATCTCTTTACCACGAGTTCTACTGACTAGATTACCTATGTTCGGTACTTGCCAGATTAAATATTAGTCTTCGTGGAATCTATTGGAAAAATGAGTCAAGCTATATTACATGCGGCAGGAAAGTAGAACAAAATGCGAGAATGGTGTAAGCTAGCTTAGTTGCGAGTATTTAGCTTGTAATAACTGAATGGTAGAGTGTTTCTCACTAATTCACATGAAAAATGTTAGCATAAACACTTGGGATCAATATCTAATAGAATATAGGCACAGTGAATCATGATTTATCACGTGAGAGATTTTAGAGTGTGCGAGTGCTCATCGGGGGGCAGGCAATTTCTGCTCCTGCTGATGACTCGCCTGCTAGCCATCAAACCACTTACGAGACCCTGTTGTTGGCAAGTCTTCTAGTAACTCCATCATCTAGGAACGCGCTTGATCTTAAGGTGACTCCAATGCCAATGAAAGAAGTGTCGACCAGGCCAGTATACTTCATTCATCGTCATCGGAGCGGCCTAAACTCAAGGATCATTCGTAGAGGACAGATTTACTAAAAGACTTACCAACGACCGGCCTTGTAGTGGCTTGATGAACCCGGCCCCTGCTCAACCTGCAAAAGGCTGCGCGCGGCCAATACCTCGGCTACCCTGGCTCAAGTTATCCACGCATTACCCGAAATTATCGTGCAGTCCCTTGTGCCTGCCATCTACCATTGTATCTCTTTAGCTTCATGTCTTCCCTACATATGTATGTCAATAGCTATGTAACATATATCATGGCCTGTATTTGCCCTTTGATTGCAATCTCTTACACTGAGTGAGTTGGCTACATTTGCCACTATATTTTTTGTGTGCAGTCCCTTGTGGCTGGCCCCTAGAATTGTACATTTTTTCCATCTCATTGTGCTATCTATAATATGTACGGCCTGGGGGTAGGGATTTTTCTTACCTAGATTTCTTACCTGGATGACCTTTCCCTATGAGCCATGCTTGAGTAAACCGTCAGGCAAAGAACCGAAAGGTCTCAGCAACCAATGCGCCAGCCTATCCAAGCTCATCAAACAACAGAACATAATCCAATAAGACATAGGCCGGTCTCGAACCCACGCTCCAGCACCCCGCCGAAGCACAAGGCAGAGACTCTACCACTGGACCACGGGAGCCCCACTTGTTGTTTTGCTTGCAACAATAAACAGTCAATCAGCCATCATAAAATCACGAGAACGTATGCTATTTTTTTATCGCCAGTTTAAACACCGATAGACTAAAAAAAATGGTCTTTGAGATGCATTAAAGGTCAGCAGGTGAAGGGAAGGTTACACTCGGGGTCCCTCACAGCACCAGTGTTTACCTTTTGTGGGAGGGAAGAGAGGAAGCCTGGACATCTTTCCTCCACTTTTCCTCCATATTTCCTCTCCCGGGGCGCGGAGTGGAGGGAAAATAACGCAGGGAGAGAGGGAAAGATGGCGTGGATGCAGTGAAATAGAGGAACTTGAGCGTAAATCCGCCTGTGAGGGGAGAAAAGGGATTAACGAAAGGCTTTGACGTTACGCCCAGCTCTGTGTGTGTTCGTGTGTTCGTGTGTGTGTCTTGTTGTTTTCTTCGTTTCTTCTTGTTTTTTTTTTTTTGTCTTTTCCTCCCCCGTTTTCTCCTCTCCCTCTTTTCCTCCTTTTCCTTTCTTTCTTCCTTTTTTCCTTTTCCTCCCTCGGTTCCTCTTTCCCTCTCTTTCCTCCTTTTCCTCCCTCGTTTTCTTCTTTTTCCCTCCTTTTCCTCCCTCGGTTCCTCCCTTTCCTCCTTTTTTTCTTTTTCCTCCCTCTTTTTCTCCTTTTCCTCCCACATTTCCTCCTTTCCCTCCCTTTCTTTTTTCTCCCTCGTTTTCTCCTTTTTCCCTCCCTTTCGTCCTCCTTTTCCTTTTCCTCCCTCGTTTCCTCTTTCCTTCCCTTTCCTCCCTTGTTTCCTCTTCTTTCTCTCCCTTTCCTCCTCCTTTTCCTTATCTCCATTTCCTCCTCCTCTCCCTTTTTCTTTTCTCCATTTCATCTCGTTTCTTATTTTCTTCATTTTGCGTTTTTTGTCTTTTCCTCCATCTTTTCCTCCTCCCTCTTCCTCCCCCTGTTTCCTTCCTCTCCTTTTCTCCCTGTTTTAGCTTTTTCTTCCCCCATTACCTCCTCCTTTTCCCTCCCTTTCCTCTCCTTTTTCCCTACTCCATCTCATTTAGCCTGTTCTTCCACCTTTTTTCCCCTCCCTCTTTTTCCCTCCCTCTTTCCCTTTCTCTCCATTCCTTCTCGTTTATCCTTTTCCTCTCCCATATCCTCCCTCTGTGTCATTCCTTCTCCCTCTGTTTCATTGTTTCATTCTTTCTCCCCCTGTTTCATTCCTTCACCCTTTGTTTCATTCCCTCCTTCCTGTTTGTTCTAGGGATGAGTGAGACAGTTAAAAGGAAAGCTAATGGACTAAACCACATCATCGAGCAGCAATGAGACTCGGCAACAGGGGCGCGGTGACGAGACCCTAATGAACACAGCGCCACAAAAGAACTCTCGGCGGCGCACTAGTCCGAGGAATAGTACGGGAGTGATGCGGCAGCTCGTACTGGTGTGACCCGAGGCTTCAAGTTCACCCGCACCACCCGCACCACCACCACCTCCACTCATGGCCAACCCACAAGATGCCTGCTACCTCTCCCTCCTTGCCTTGGCTGAGCGCTTCAGGACGCAGGAGCCGGCTAACATCAAGAGCTGCGTCCAGTGTCTCCAGGCCGTTCTGACCTTTCGGCCACCCCCCAAGGTGGAGGCACGCACCCACCTCCAGCTGGCCACCCTGTTGACGCAGCATACCACCAACACACAGCTGGCGCGGGACCATCTGCAGCAGGCGGTGAGTCTTGGGGCGGGGGGGGCAAAAGATGAGAGAAAGGAAGGCACAACAGAAGGAAAGGGAGGTAGTGGAGCAATAAAGGGAGGAGAGGGAAGGAAAAGGAGGAAGAGGGAATGAAAAAGGGAGGTTAATAAGGAAAAAGAAGGAAAAAAAGAGAGGAAAGAGAAGGAAAAATTGAGGAAGGGAAGGAAAAAGGGAAGTTAAGAAAGAAAAAATGGAGGAAAGGGAGGAAGAGGGAATGAAATACGGAGGTTAAGTAAGGAAAAAGGGAGGAAGGGGAAGGAAAAGGGAGGAAATAGAAGGTAACATAAAAGAAGGAAGGGGGAAATGATCAAGCTGAAAAAAATACCAATGAAATCTTGAGACCTAGAAATTATGAAAAGATACCGTATATAAAATAAAGGTATTGGCTATCCCAGAAATACACCCGTCTCACTGGAGAGGACACCTATATACTCTATGTGGTACTCAGCGCACATACAACACTCACTGCCACATTCTTTTCCGTCACCAATTATTCATTCGGAAGTTTTTCTTAACCCGTGTACCAGCGACGGGCCAAATTTGTGGCTTAACCGTGTACCAGCGACGGGCCATATTTGTGGCTTAACCGTGTACCAGTGATGGGCCAAATTTGTGGCTTAACCGTGTACCAGCGACGGGCCAAATTTGTGGCTTTACCGTGTACCAGCGACGGGCCAAATTTGTGGCTTAACCGTGTACCAGCGACGGGCCAAATTTGTGGCTTTACCGTGTACCAGCGACGAGCCAAATTTGTGGCTTTACCGTGTACCAGCGACGGGCCAAATTTGTGGCTTTACCGTGTACCAGCGACGGGCCAAATTTGTGGCTTTACCGTGTACCAGCGACGGGCCAAATTTGTGGCTTTACCGTGTACAGCGACGGGCCAAATTCGTGGCTTTACCGTGTACCAGTGACAGGCCAAATTTGTGGCTTTACCGTGTACCAGCGACGGGCCAAATTTTTACCATGATACAAACCCCCCAAAATAGATTACCGATATGCATAAACCGATCACAAATGCGTTGATATATATTATGAAATGGCGCACATACAACACTCACTGCCATACTCTTTTCCGTCACTAATCACTCATTCGAAGGACATTGATTTCTTAAACTGTGGTCCGGGAGATTGAGTATTGAGGGATATATTTCTGTTTACTGCATTTTGGCGCCGGGGCACAGGACATGTTAGATTAGGCTGGGTAGTTGGGTCAGGTTAGGTTAGGTTTTGCTAGATTTAGTTAGATTGGGTTAGGTTTGATTTAGTAAGATTAGGTAAGGTTTGATTTAGTTAGATTGGGTTAGGTTTGATTTTGTTAGATTGGGTTAGGTTAGATTTCATTAGATTTAGTTTAGGTTGGGTTAGGTTTTGTTATATTTAGTCAGATTAGGTTCGGTTAGATTTCATTAGATTTAGTTAGATTAGATTTGATTTAATTTGGTTAGATTTAATTGTTTATGATAGAGTACAGTGTCGTATTTTAAAACATTTCATCGCCCAAGTTCACATATTTGCCAAAGCTTTCGAAGGAGTTTTGGGCACCTGGTGGTAGTGTGACCCTTCCTCTGTACCATGAACCTAAAGAAACACTCATTACAACCTGATTGACCCCCTCTTTGACCTTTAGAAATAGTTGATGTGGGAGCTGAAAGTGTCGTTTCATACCGACCACAGTGATATGTTTTGCAATGAGCTGTTGGTTGTCAGTGGAGGGCGGTGAGCGTACTTCTGAAATTTTACCGAATAAACCCAAATCCAGGAGACATTATCGCTACATCAGCATTTCTTTTTTATTTGTTTATTTTACATTTAGCTTAAAGTGCCGGTGGTCTTTCTTGATGGAGCCTGTAGTTAGCCCCAGCCTGTTAGGGACACTGGCACGTATTTTATAGTGGTTCCATTCTTGCTTGGCTTACGCTGCCCTCTGGAGCTCCACTTGATCCTCATAATACGGTTTCACTGGGGTCCGGGTTATTGTGGTCGTGGTAAAAGCGTATAGAACAGCAGCAAACATGATTACAGAGTTTGTGTTGTCATTATATTATTGAGATTATCATTTTATCGTGGTCTTATTTTTATTTTCATTTTGTCAGTAATGTTCCTTGTGTTTTCATTGCCCTGTTGTCACTAATGCTCCTGTTCCCTCCCGCCAGTGGTCTCTCTCCATGAGCATTGTTGGGTTTGATGATGTGCGCTTTGAGGCGGCGAGCGAGCTGGCCAAGCTGTACGAGCAGACCGGCAGCGCTGCAAATGCCAAGTCTGTGCTGCAGCGTGCCATCGAGCTCTCGCGGCAGAGTGTTTTCTGGCACTGCAGGCTCATCTTCCAAATGGCTGTGAGTTGTTTCAGTGATTATCGTTACTGTCACCCTGCGTCACTCCACTGTGGGATGTAGGCCTCTTCAAAGCATTTTTATTAGTGTCTGTCTTGTGTCTCCAGTTTCCATTTTCAGCGTAAATGTTTCCTATTCCTCATAATTTCATCACAGTGTCTGGTGAACAAATTTCCCATGGTCTTTTTATATCAGTTGTTGTCTATATATTAGTTTCTCAGACAAGGGTTTTAGTGCTAATCGTTGTTGTTACTTTGCATTCTCATTCGTATCAGTATTTCTGCCTGACTTTCGATGGTTAAGTGCTTCCTTCTTCGCAGCAACTTGGAGTCACGGAGATGGACTACGCCTCTGCCGGGAGTCTGCTGCAGAAGGGCCTGGAGTACTGCCTCATCCAGGGCATCGCCTACAACCAGATACTCTTCCTCCTCAGTAAGATTATGGTAAGGAAGTGTTGTGGGGTGATCGTGAAGGTTTGTCATCATTATTATTATTATTATTATTATTATTATTATTATTATTATTATTATTATTATCCTGTCTATCACTATCTCTTTCTTTTCTTGTTTATTCCTTATCTCTCTATATCTGTCTGTTTGCTTTTCCTCTGTAGTTTCCCTTATCTGTCTACCTCTGTTTGTCTGTCTACTTGTATCTAATCTATATATGTATGTGTTATTATTATTATTATTATTACTATCAGTTGTGGAATTATCCCTCTGTCTTTCCTGGCAAAATTTGGTGGCACATTTTATAATTCATTCCCCTCTTATGGTTGGTCTCCTGCTGCAAAAATAAAAGAAATTTGTAACAGAATCTTATTTGGTTATAGTCACCCTCTCAGTCAAAGCTCATCATGTTTTTTGATATAGTTAATAAACCACAAAGACTTATTTCGATCTCTCACTTGAGTCTGGTCATAGAAACCCTTAGCTACTCTACCTTTGGGGGTTGGACTTGCGATGATCCTCCTCAGTCTTGCTCAATCCCAACTAATCCCTCTATTTCTAACACTCCCAGGTCTTGTTGTGCTGTACCTCTTTTGCTGGGGCTGTACATTCATACATATCTTTATTAAGTGGCTGCTCACGTTCCTCCTCCTCATGCGCCTTCCAACTCAACAGGTGATGCTGCTGGAGGGCCGAGGGGCGGTAGAGATCCAGACCCTCTTGAACCAGGCCAACCAGAGTGTGGAGCAGTACAACGGGGCGCAGGGGCAGAAGGAGCACCTCAGGGTAAGATGCTGTATAGGAAACCATGTGAATGATCATTGTCTGTCATCTTGTTTAGCGTCCCTGTGTTCCCTCGTGGGCGTGGATGGGTCATGAGTCTCGATAAAATGGTTAATTAGTTTTTTTTGGCAATAGCTATAGCTCAGAAACCGGTAAATATGAGGCTCTGAGTACGATAATGTGGCACGGTGGTGTGTCGGTCTGTCAAGGGATACAAGGGTGACTCAAGAAATACCTCAAGGCTTAAAGTATCACCTGCCTCCTTTGCCATAGAATGAAAATATAGTATAGTAGTTGTCAAGAAACACATCAAAGTATCAAAAGCATCACCTGTGCTCCTTAACTTTCGTCCTTCCGTTTGCATATCCTCCTTCCTGAGACGTACCGGTAGTAAGTCCTTTCAAGAGAGGAGCATCAAAACCTCTCTAGCCAATACTGATAACTCTTTTCAGGCATTTCCCTTTGTAGGATTTGTGTGCTGCGTGTGTTTCTTACCTTGCCTTGCCCTTGACCTGCCTCCTTTGCCATCGAGTGAAAATAAAGTATAGTAAGTTGTCAAGAAATGCATCAAAGTATCACCTGCACTCCCTGGCGTCAGTGGTGCCAGATTGCATTTACCGTTCTTTGACACGACTGTTGCAAAAAGACATCAATAATTAACCATTTGAACGAAAACTATAAATTAATCTAGTTATTGGGGTGGAAGAGACAGTTTTTTAGTCAGAAATCAGTAAATAGAAGAGGCTGAGTATGACAATCTGGCATCGCTGCTTGGTGTAGGCTATAGCATCTTCCTTTTATCAGTAAGAAACATTCATTACAGCGATACTCCTAGAAACATCCATTTGCTGTATCATACTCTACTGTACTATTTAAAAAAAACATATAAAACAACAACGTAGGTAGTTAAAAAATGTTCAAATGTCGTCAAATACACATCGTAGTGCAACAAATTTACATAAGTGACGTGAAACTAATCAGTGTATTTGCCCTCAGGTGTTCTATTTAGTGTTGCTGGTGTGCCACAACCTGAACAGCGGACAGGTGAAGAGTGTGAAGCCGGCACTCAAACAGCTGCAACAGTCTATCCAGAACATCACCCAACTCTCGGAACAAGGTGTGTGTGTGTGTGTGTGTGTGTGTGTGTGTGTGTGTGTGTGTTTTTACCCAGCTATCTTATACATTATTCAAGCTGAGACCATGTTGTCCTGTCACCATATCTCCTTTCATCCAACTTTGTTTTGAATCCATGACTTCTTTTTATTTAATGTCCTTATTTTCCCTTATGGGGTTGGACGGGCTATAAGTCTCTCCCACTCTTGATGATCATGTACTCTCTCCTCCCTGGCGTTCATCCTTCTTGTGTCTTCCTCCACACACCGTTTACAGGACGCTGCTTTGAATTCATGACTTCTTTTCGTTGAACATCCTTATGGGGTTGGATGGGCTATGAGTCTCCCACTTTTGACTATCATACTCTCTCTTCCTTGGCATTCACCCTTCTCATGTCCTCCACACACCATCTCCAGGTCTTCCTCAGTCTTTCAGCTGGTCTTAGTGTTCTTAGTTCTAATTATCTGTATGTGCTGACTATTCTAAGTGATTCATTTGGGGAAGGCAGACTCCTTTACATCCTTTCTGTATCTTGTTTCCCTCAATTTATGCTCATGTTCCCTTGTCCTTCCACTATCAAGACACCTCTCCACCCAAAATTGACCTCTCTTTTGGCTACTCTTTGCTTTTGTCTTATTATGGGAGTGGCGAGTAGCGGGCTCTTTTTTTTCACATTTTTTGTTGCCCTTGACCTGTCTCTGATGTAAAAAAATAAATAAATAAATAAATAAAATTCTGCCTCCCAATCCACCACCATCAATTAATCATCTAGCCAATTGGACATTTCCCAGCGGCAGCAATGCAAGGTTTTGGTTTTCCCGACGGTTTCTCCTCCATTAACCCGGTAGCAGCGACGGGCCAAATTTGTGGCTTTACCGTGTAGCAGCGTCGGGCCAAATTTGTGGCTTTACCGTGTAGCAGCGACGGGCCAAATTTGTGGCTTTACCGTGTAGCAGCGACGGGCCAAATTTGTGGCTTTACCGTGTAGCAGCGACGGGCCAAATTTGTGGCTTTACCGTGTAGCAGTGACGGGCCAAATTTGTGGCTTTACCGTATAGCAGCGTCGGGCCAAATTTGCACCATGATTTAAACCCCAAAAAATAGATGATACATAAACTGATCACAAATTCTTTGATATATATTATGAAATGGTTTGTGTGATGATTTTTTCTCATTTTTCTCGCTTAGAGGGACCATTAAGAAACATGATCCCTGCTGCTACCGGGTTAACACTGCTCACCCCCTCCCTCCCCCCACACAGAAGTGATTCCCAGCAGCAGCAGCGAGATGTTTGCCTGGCTTCCCCGCGAGCAGCTGTGTGTGTTGGTGTACCTCGTATCCGTCATGCACTCCATGCAGGCGGGGTACATGGAGAAGGCTCAGAAGTACACAGACAAGGCACTGCTGCAGATAGACAAGCTTAAAGGTTAGTAATACGCTCTCTCTTGTATGTGGGTTTTTTTTACAACAAAGGAGGCAGCTCAAGGGCACAAAAAAAGAAAACGATAATAAAAAAAGCCCGCTACTCGCTGCTCCCA
Source organism: Eriocheir sinensis (assembly GCF_024679095.1). Lineage (NCBI taxonomy): Eukaryota > Metazoa > Arthropoda > Malacostraca > Decapoda > Varunidae > Eriocheir > Eriocheir sinensis. The sequence continues at coordinate 15,592,514 of NC_066528.1, read as the reverse complement.
AAAAAGAATTAAAAGAGGTGGCCGAAAGAAAGATCAATTTCGGGAGGAGAGGTGTCCTGATACCCTCCTCTTGAAACAGTTCAAGTCGTAGGCAGGAGGAAATACAGATGAAGGAAGGTTGTTCCAGAGTTTACCAGTGTGAGGGATGAAAGAGTGAAGATGCTGGTTAACTCTTGCATAAGGGGTTTGGACAGTATAGGGATGAGCATGAGTAGAAAGTCGTGTGCAGCGGGGCCGCGAGAGGGGGGGAGACATGCAGTTAGCAAGTTCAGAAGAGCAGTCAGCGTGGAAATATCGATAGAAGATAGAAAGAGAAGCAACATCGCGGTGGAATTTAAGAGGTAGAAGGCTATCAGTAGGAGGAGGAGAGCTGATGAGATGAAGAGCTTTAGACTCCACTCTGTCCAGAAGAGCTGTGTGAGTGGAGCCCCCCACACGTGAGATGCATACTCCATACAAGGGCGGACAAGGCCCATGTATATAGATAGCAACTGCGCGAGGGAGAAGAACTGGCGGAGACGATACAGAACGCCCAACCTCGAGGAAGCTGATTTAGCAAGAGATTTATGATTTAGTGATGGAGAAGAGAAGGTGAAATCGCAGTTGAGTGTGTTTAAAGGATCACAAGGAATTTAATTTGTTCTCATGTTTTTTTTTAAAGTTTACAAGATACTTTTTTATGTGGAATTTAATTTGTTTTCAACCCTTAGATGGTGGCAGTATTTGAAGTGTAGCTCCATGCAAAATGAATCGTCTATATATAGTCACTGCCGACTTTAGGACCGTAGCATAAATATAGCTCTGCCGCATAATAGATGTTTTAACTATAGTCTATACATAGATACTACCGCAATCTGGAAGTGTTGTTATATTTCTGCCATACAAAACTGACTGACTAAATTCTTAACCATCCATATATAGTTCCACTGCGGTCTAAGGGTTAAAGAATCGTACAAGATATTTTTAGACTTGAGTACTTTGTTCTAATTACACTGGTTTCACATAGTACTGTAGATATAGGAGCAGTAGACGAGGCCACACACTCCTCTCCACCTCCATCCGCCAGGACAAGGTGTGCGTTTCTCAGGTGGTGGGGAAGCAAACAATAGAATCATTCTCCAAATTTATTTACGGATCCTTAAACTGATAATTATTCCCGTGACAAATCCAGCACTTAACCCATCCGCTGTGATTGGCATGTATTTGGCCTTCACTGGTAGCCTGGTAACATATACTCCCAGGTCTTTCTCTGGCTCTGTGGTGGATAGTGGAGTGTTTCCCATGTGGTAGTGGTAAGCTGGATATCCCCTCCCAAGGTGCAGGACTTTACATTTTTCTTCATTGAATTGTAGCAGCCACTCTTTATCCATTTCTGTAGCTTAGTGAGGTTTTCTTGTTGGAAATTCGCAGTTAACAGTTCAACATGAAAATAACTGCAGTATTTTTTGGTATTTAAGGCACCTGAGTTTTGGCTGGGCATTTCTTAACCACTACTGTACTTATGGTTGTATATAGAATGCCCACAAAACATGTATATTTTAATAGGAAAATGGTAAGCATACCATTGAAAGAAAGTATATAATCTTACATGTACCAAATGATGGATTAGATTTTTTGGTTGATAGCACGGCACAGGCAGCGTGATAGACTGCATCTGAATGTGCAACTAACCCTTATTTTTTACCTTCCCTGCCCTGTCCTTTCAACCTGTACCAGCTTCATTATGCACCTGACTAACCCATTCAAAGTGCACCACAAACCTCCTACCACACAACTCTGCATCCACCACACACACTCTTCTTTACACAGGGCACTGCCACACCACCACACTACATCACTGAATCTTCCTGTGGCTTGGCATTACAACACACGGCCAAGCCACCCACCACACACAACCTTTGCATCACAGTCTTGCCCCACCACAAGATGCACCACAGAACACTGCCACACCAAAACACCAGCCACTACTCAACTCTTCCTGCCTTTCTGGTATGCATCTCTGTTGACTCATAAGATTGATAATTAATTCATTACAAGTCAGTGTAAGGTACTGTAGTTGGTTCACCCATGTCAAGGCGTACATTATCATGCGCTGGCAACCTACTGTCACGCGGCGTGTCTGATTTCGTGGATAATATATGATAGCCTACTTAGAGGAAACAGTCAGACACATGTTTATCAATAATGTGCTGGCAACAATAACAGTTATAATCAATTTTAAGTTAAAAATTAATAGTAGTCACATATAGCTGTTTTGTTCATTTACAAGATCGCTAATTATAATAATTAAACAGCCTTGGTGCTGTCTGCAACAGTACCAATAATTCTTAACTCATAATTGGCTATAATTGACAGTATTTGTTACTGTTGCTTGCATATTATTGACAATAATGACTTTCCTATTGTTAACCCATCATATATTATCCAAGCAACCAGACACGCCATGGGGCTGCAGGCTGCCAGTGCCAACTATAACACAGTGGTGCCCAACGTTCTTGCACCCGCAACCCTTTCTCAAAAATCTTGAAACTCGCATGAGCCTCTGATATTAGCAATTTATTTTACACTTTTTTTGTGCACTAATTTTCATCAATACACGGCCCTGACGTTCCCCAAAAGATACACTGATGTTCCCTCTCAACACTCACCAGTGAAGCTAGCAGGCAGATGTAGTGTGCTGGGCAGCTACATTGCAACAGATTACTTATCAGTGTCTTACATCAGTTCAAATTATGCCTGATTGTCCTGAGAAAATGAAGTGAGAAAAAAAGTGTTCATACATTTCAACACAGTTTTAGTTTTCACTTTTCAGACTTTGTGGCTTTGCTGTCTTCCTGTAGTTTTGTGAAATCACATGAAGGGACGTGTTGCCAGTCCTCACCCCTATTCCTTTTAGTCACTCTTACTACATGCAAGCAAAGCAGACAGTGTGAATAAGATCATTGGTGAGAAAGAGTTACAAATATAAATGAAAGAGAGAAGAGAGACTACCAGTTTGTGTGTGTGTTTCAGCGGAGGAGAACACCAGCATCCTGAGTTCCCTGCAGCTGCTGCTTCTGGAGCACAGCATTATGTGTCACCTCATCATGGGCTCCAAGGCACAGGCCATCAAGGAGATAGCCAAGGTGTGCCGCCTCCTCCAGGACGACACCAGGCAGCTGCAGGTGTGTGCCAAGGAAGGGTAGGAGCAGACACAGCCACTGGTACAGCCAGCTGACATTCTACTTAGACTCTGATTCTAGGAAACGTGTTTCCCCAAGGAAACGAGTCTCTAAGTTTCACCGCCAAGCAGTGCTGTTACCAGTGTTTGCTTGCCAGCTTCCAGTTCACAGTCACTTTTGAGTGATGAACACTCAGTTAATTAACGACAAGTGCCAACGGTGGTGTGGTAGTATGTCTGAGGCGTACACGCCAGTTTTACGCTGTTTTATGGTATTCTTAGCCATTTTAAGGCATGATGTTAAGTTTGTGTCAAAAACTAACCAGTAGGTGCACCCAACATCACCAAATGTGGGGTACAAACTTGGCGGAGGGACTTTTTTGGGCAGCTGTAGGCGGAAGCGGCCTAAAGAGTAGCCTATCCGGATATTATGTTTTTATTTATTAATGCTCCATGAGACATTCTAGAGTCAGATCAAAGTATGTGCTTATTTCTGCGGTGTCTGATTCACTTATTTGAGTGAAATTCTATTATGATGAGCAGTCACAAATTCTATTATGATGAGCAGTCACAAATTCGTGTCACTAGTAAAAATGAAACTGGTAATGTAAGTTTTGCCTCCATGAAATATATCATCACCGTCATCAGCCGCCCGTCAGCTGTTCGGGCCCGGCGTGCGGCTGGGGCTGTCTGCACGCATGCACTGCATGTGTTTATTGTTATTTTAGGGTTTTGACGTTTTTGTGGTCCGTTTCTATCTATCTATATATATATATATATATATATATATATATATATATATATATATATATATATATATATATAGATATATATAGATATATATAGATATATAGATATATATGGCAACGGTGGCTATACGTATTTTCATATTATTGTTCTGTTATTTATTCAATGTTGCGTTCAAGAAAAAGAATACTCATAATTTCAGTTAGTTTTAGGTAAAAGGATTCTTTACAAAATATAATTATAACATTACCTCCTTTAAATTAGGAAACATCCTGGATCGGCTATGGTGATGTTAGGTGCGCCTATTAATGACGCAGGCCAGGGCCACTGATTTAGAGTAAAAATTTGTTCTGTGAACGCCATTTTGTCCAACTGTATGTCACTCTGCAACCTAGCCTACGCCAGGTGACCAAGACCAAGGCTTGGTCTGACTAGCACCACATTGTGTTATAATTATGTACACTGTCCCCTCATATTCACAGGTTAACTATTTGGAGATTTGAACATTCTCAGATTTCCCCCAAAATGCACTAAGGGGGCCTCAGGGGAATTTTGTGTCAAAAAGTCCCATGACCATGAAAGATGTCATCAGAACGGGAGAGGGTTAAGGAAATACAGAACGGGAGAGGGTTAAGCAAATACAGAACGGGAGAGGGTTAAGCAAATACAGAACGGGAGAGGGTTAAGCAAATACAGAACGGGAGAGGGTTAAGCAAATACAGAACGGGAGAGGGTTAAGCAAATACAGAACGGGAGAGGGTTAAGCAAATACAGAACGGGAGAGGGTTAAGCAAATACAGAAAACAGTCTTTCTAGAATATCAGAGTACGTCATTCTTGCTAATTACGTCCTATGTCACCTCCAGGCCCATCGTGCTCAGCTGCACACACTGCTAGCGGTGTACGCCATGAGCATGAACCTCTCCACAGCTGCAGAAGTCCAGTTCAATGCAGCACTCAGGGTGAGTCTGTTCTCCCTCCTTTGCTCCAGTGTTCTGTGACTCACCATCATCATTCTTTCTTGCATTACTCCAAGGGGACGCTTGTTTCTGGCTGCAAGATATTTTTGTACTTCAGTAATAAAAAGACTAAAGGTTGAGGCAAGCAAGAGAGTTGAATATAAAATAGACAGTACCATTTGAAGTTTTCTACATTTTTGTGGATTCTCTATTTGCAAGACAAAACATGCACTATTGTTTAGTGTGTGGTTATTGAGTATGAACACTCAAACTTAAACTCCATGTGGCAAATTAGCTTACTGCAGTATGGAAGAGGATGAGGATGGGAACATACAAGGAATGGAAGCAAGATTAGAAAATGACATACAAAGAGAAGGAAAATACATGGCCTTCTCATAGCTTCCAAAATTATCATCATACCTCCATTAACGTGAGGAAGAGTAAGTGCAATATCTCTCCTCAGACGTCAAGTAACCATGACTTGTGGATCTTCGCCAACCTCAATCTGGCCGTGGTGTACCTGAGGTGTCAGAGGGAGAGGGACTTTGCTGCCATCATGGACCGGATCAACCCCGACACCCTCCCCACACAATCTCAGAGCCTCCGAGCCGCCTCCTTCTATGTGCAGGGACTCCACGCCTTCTTCACCAACAGACACAACGACGGGAAGTGGGTGCAGTGGATCTTTTTGATTCTCTAGAGTTCAGTATATTAAGCCCCAATGCTCTGTGGGAATGTTGCAATGGTGTAGAATATCTCATGATTGGAAGGAATGGTTTTAATGGAAGAATCAGAAATGGGTCCCTGTTTGTGGTCATAACGACAGGGTTCATTACAGTAAACCCTCAGTATAGCGGACTAATTGAGGGGAACTTAGTCCGTTGATGCCGAAAGTCCGTTACATCCGAAATCTGTTATAAGTGGGTCCGTTATATCGAGGGTTTACCGTACTTCTTTACTCATATGAAAGGAGTTTTATTTTTATAGAAGTTCTTAATCAGCTATGGAAAGTAATAACCTACATAATCCCATTCTTTACAGGCGATTTCTAAGAGAGTCCCTCAAGATGGCCAATGCAGAAGACCTTAATCGCCTCACCTCCTGCTCCTTGGTGCTGCTGGGACACATCTTCCTGGCGCTGGGCAACCCGCGGGAGGCGCTCAACATGGTGACGCCGGCCATGCAGCTCGCTTCAAAGATTCCCGACCTTCACCTCCAACTCTGGTCATCGGCAATACTCAAAGGTGTGTGTGTGTGTGTCTGTCCATCTATCTGTCGATCTGCAAAATAAATTGACTGTAAATAATTAAGCACTGTAAGCTGTATCACCACTTTTAAAATTAGTGCCTTCGTGGTTAGCATGCCTAGCTACAAATCTGCAGGCTCAGGTTTGAATCCCGGCCCAGGCAGTCAGAATGCAGCCCACCCAGCTGTTCATCTTCCTTTTTGGGCTGGCTGATATATGTGGGTACCTGGGGAAACTTGGAGAAGGTAAACTATGGTAACCCGGATGCCACACTCGCCCTGTGTCCCAGGGTGATGGGTTCACACACTCCACAGGCTCAAGGGCCAACGAGATCGAGATGAGCCTTTAGGCCACTATAGTCGGTTCACCCAAGTCTGAAGTGAGCATTACCGCGCAACGGCAGCCTGCAGCCACGTGGTGTGTCCGATTTCGTGGATACTGTATACCAGCCTATGTATAGTAAACAGTCGTCATTGTCAATAATATGCAGCAGCAATAACAAATACCGTCAATTATAGTCGATTATGAGTTAAAAATATGAGTAATGTCACAAATAGCTGGTTTGTTAATTTACAAGATTGCTGATTATGATCATTAAACAGCCTTGAAGCTGTCCACCACTGAGAAAATTAGCAGGCTTTATATTAATAAAACAGCTATTTGCGACATTACTAATATTTTTCTAACTCAAAATCGACTATAATTGATGGTATTTGTTATTGCTGCTTGCATATTAATGACACTAACTTGTGCGATACAGGGGCATACACACAGTACCCATGAAATCAGACATGTGGCTGCTGCTATGCTGAATGCGATAACACACACTTCTGGTGAACGGACTATAGTAGCTAAAGCTTATGCCTCAAACTTTACTTTTAAAGAACTGATAATATACCATCTACATTCACAAAAACTAACTGCAGTACATTTCCTCACTCCTCATCTCTCCTTCCCCCCGTACTAGACCTGTACCGGCAGTTTGGAGATGCCCCCCATGAGCAGGAGAGCAGCCACAACCACTACAACTTCTCCCAGACGCTGCTGATGGACCACCTCGCTGCCACACAGCTGCCGGAGCACCAGCTAATAACGTGGACGGACGGTCCCTTCCCATCCATTGTCAGTGAAAAGCTGTAGGCTGAGGTGAGGCGGCCACATGCATTGCCTTGTGTGACGTGTGTACCTCCTTGTGAATTATTGCAGCATACAGATTCTTGCTGCCTGTAAAGAGAATAATATGTGTAGTAAGAAATTACAGTCGCAAAAAAGTATTTAACACCCGTGGGCTGATTGACTAGAATTTGAGTGAAAACTGATGACGTGGTGTTGTGTTGGTTCGGTGGACACCAACAGCTAGAGTCAACCCAGTGGTGGCCTCCTAACCAACACAACACACTGGCCCATGGGTGTTCGATACTTTTTTTGGCAACTGTACAAATCTAGTTTTTTCCCAGTGTAGGGCACATAAAATTGTATTATTCTACACTGGTGAAAATATCTTCAGTAAACTTTTAAAACATGCATATGTGTGTGTGTGCACATTACCTGTCATGAGCTGGTATGCTGATCATGTGTGTCATTCTGCAGCGCCACAGATCCTCACATCAGGGCCAGAGGAGCAGCAGCAGGGACATTGAACACCAGCAGCAGCAGCCCTGAAGGAGGAACACAGTTATTCACCTCTGTAACTCAATGGTTGTGGTCTAAACACAGGAAACTCACCTCTCACTCCCTCTGTGTCTCCGGGTCCCTCGTTTGCAATGCCATGAAAGGCCTGGCTAAGGGGGTGCCTCCTACTGTAAGCTATTGTACAGGTATTTCTTTCTCCCTAAGGTTTGTGACATGCCTTTGCCCTTAGTTGGCAATGCTTTTATCGTTAAACACCCATACCATTTTGTTTGTCTAAACGTGTTCAGTACTGTTTTCTTGTCTGTCTTGGGAGTGCCGCACATAATTATATTTGTCCACGGAGTTTTAAGATTCCAGATCTCTTCGTCTCATCTTTTCCGTCATGTTTTCCATCATTATAACTAACATAATTCAGTGAAAAGCTTTCTGAAGGCTTGTTATTGTTGGTTATAACACTTATCTTCAAATCTGTCTAAATTAATATTAAATTAAAGTTAGTATTATTTTAGTAAGTATGGCGTGCTTTTTATACACAAAGAATTATAGTATATTTTACAATTGATGATTCTCATAGTATGTTAAGGTTTGATCAAGAACGTGTCATCACTGGAAACCTTCGGGCCAAGACACGTCCAAGACACAAGATCCAGAAGTCATCGTACAATCATTTAATTTTACAAAGTGACGAGTCAAATTCATCTTGGGTTTCTCATACACTGCCACACACCCATTCTGCTGCATCCTTATCAATGTTCTATACATCCACGTATGTCATTTATTTTGTTACTGTTATTAGTTAACTGGATGATTATATTCTCTCCACGTCACCATTATTATCAGGAATCAGTAGGTGACAGTAACCATTAACGCTACATAGTGACAACATAACACCTCCGGTTGATGATGAACAGGCTTCGTTATCTAGAGCAGTGGTTCCCAACCTTTGGTCTGCGGACCGGTGCCGGTGTGTGGCTTATGATTTGCTGGTCTGCCAAATTTCTTTACAAGTGACTTTGTTTTGTTCATCTAATAAGTAGTTATAATGAAATAAAAATTGAATGAAATGTTCAGGGTATGGTGTAGCACCCGCCGGATAGACAAGAGGGAGCTAGCGATTGTCCCACTGAATTTTAAATTGCTAAAAAAATTAAATATGTATTTGGACCATATAAATGTCAAGTGTATGATTGGATCTATGCCTATGGCACTGGTCTGCAGAATTTTTTCACTTGCTCGACTGGTCCGTGGCTTTGAAAAGGTTGGGAACCACTGATCTAAAGCAATGAAACTAGAAAGGTCTTGGTATGTTAAGGTTGTTTATACCCTTTCGTAGCCTGTGAAGTTGTCTCTGTGTCAACGGATTTTGCCGAACTTGAATCAAAATACACTTATGGAACTATACTGCCTTGCTTCTTACGCTACAGAAGACTAATGACAGATTTTCTTAATGTCATGTTGGTATTTATTAAGCCATGTGGCTAGTTTGGCTTTTAATTGCATTTTTGGGACAGAGTTAGTTGGAAGTGTTGGATTTTCACACAGAGTTGTTGACATATTACAAACTCAGTTGCAAAAAGTGATATGAGAAAATTAACAGAACCAACTAACCTTGCCTTGAAAACCAGGTCAAGAAAGACATCACCCACATTGTTGTTAAGAAAGACTGATACAACACTTAAGAAATCAGGCATATATTATTGTTGAAATAGGTATACCATGGCCACTTGAGGGATGAGTTTAGGTCCCTGAGTGGTAGTGTTGTGGTGAAGGACTGAGAGAAGGAAAATTAGCCCTTAGTCATATTATCAAAAGCAGTTTTTCAGTGGTCAGGTGTTAGTGATGGCACGTTGTTCGCAAAAATAAATGTTTGACCCGTACCTTTTCACGTGGTTTCAGGATGTATTATGCAACAGGCTGAGCTTTATCCTTTGAAAGTTAATGATGATCCAGGCTGTTTCTCTCATCAAGTGTGGTTTATCCGCCTTCTAACAATTCAGCCGTGACAATGTAAGGAGCTTTTGGAGGTGGGATCAAAAAACCTTTAGGCAAAGTTCTGAATTAAGTTGTCAAGGTATTTTACTATATTGTGTATGTGCATCAAGGGTGGAACCATTGATGTAGTTTTTGTTAAGGGCCTAATTATACTGATAACTGTTTCAACGCATCATATTGTCACCTTCGTAAACAAAGCGCTTAAGTCATTATTTTCTACTTTACAGGAAATCAGAACAGAACCATCATCATCTCATGTGGCTTAAGGTTTAGGCAGAAATGGAAAGGTCAATTCTAGAACACTCAAACCCTGAATGAGGAAGGCAACTTACAAAAATGGGTGTTACATGTTGAGAAATTGATGTAGGCCCCAGACAAAAACCTGGAAATCACTGAAAAATTGATGTTGGCCCCAGACAAAAACCTGGAAATCACTGAAAAATTGATGTAGGCCCCAGACAAAAACCTGGAAATCACTGAAAAATTGATGTAGGCCCTAGACAAAAACCTGGAAATCACTGAAAAATTGATGTTGGCCCCAGACAAAAACCTGGAAATCACTGAAAAATTGATGTTGGCCCCAGACAAAAACCTGGAAATCACTGAAAAATGACTTAGGCAATTATTTTATGAGGGTGACGATCTTTCTAAACATCTCCACTTGACATAACTATAAAGTATCTGAGAAAAGCCGAGGAATGAAGAAACTGCTTTGGCTTTGATGGGTCACTGATGGGGCTGTGGGTCTTCAAGTCAGCATTTGTTCATCCTTTACCTATGAAGGCATCTGTGTTGTGTTTACATGCTAGACTGCTGAAGGAAACCCGACAAGGGCTTCAAACCATGTACAAATTTTGCTGCCAAGTGAAGGATACTTTTAAATTTCATCCACATTATTTTTTTTAACCCGGTAGCTGCGGGGACCATGTTTCTTAAAGGCCCCTCTAAGCGAGAAAAATGAGAAAAAATCATCACTCTCGCAAACTACTCCATAATATATATCAATGCATTTGTGATCAGTTTATGCATCATCTATTTTTGGGGGTTTATATCATGGCAAAAATGTGGCCTGTCGCTGGTACACGGTAAAGCCACAAATTTGGCCTGTCGCTGCTACCAGGTTAATCACACTTGCTGCAACATTTTTTCTAATCATTAAGATAACTGTAAGCACATGTATGTCTATGTCTGGCACATTAGGCAAAAGTCCTCACACTCATATCACTGTCGGCAAAGGGAATGCACCAAAGCAACATTTTCGTCCCATCCCTGATAAGTCTGTCATAGTCACCAATATTTCAAGTGTCAGTGTAGTGGTGGTGGCTAGCGTCCTTCCCAGCTCCCTTCTCTGTACTGTGTCAATTTGTGTTGAACAGTGGCAGTCATGCAGATGTAACAGAGAGACAACTCTTTATGTCTGCAGAACTCCCTTAATGCACTGCAGCTTCACTATCATCCTGTCATGTAAAATGTGTTGTTTTTAACTGGATAAAGAATCATGCCTGTTCTTTACTTTTAACCCGGTAGCAGCAGGGATCATGTTTCTTAACCTGGTAGCAGCGACGGGCCAAATTTGTGGCTTTACCGTGTAGCAGCGACAGGCCAAATTTGTGCCATGATATAAACCCCCAAAATAGATGATACATATACTGATCACAAATGCTTTGATATATATTATGAAATGGTTTGTGTGAGGGGTGATTTTTTCTCATTTTCCTCGCTTGGAGGGACCATTAAGAAACATGATCCCTGCTGCTACTGGGTTAATGGTCCATCTAAGCGAGAAAAATGAGAAAAAAATCATCACTCACACAAACCATTTCATAATATATATCGAAGCATTTGTGATAACTTTATGTATCATCTATTTTGGGGGGTTTAAATCATGGCACAAATTGGGCCCGTCACTGCTACACGGTAATGCCACAAATTGGGCCCGTCGCTGCTACACGGTAATGCCACAAATTTGGCCCGTCGCTGCTACCGGGTTAACACAGGAAGAAGGCTGGTCATCTATACCTAATCATTTTTCTTCCTACAAGTCCCCCCAAGGGTGAGCCATGGCAGGAGTACCTCACCTCTGCCTGAACAGCTAACACACTGTTCTCACCAGTTCTTTTATTCCTTTCCCAAAGTTCTTGTGGTCTGTCTGCTCATTTTTCACTCTGTTTATTCATTTTGATTTATCTTATTCACATTGGCTGTTAATGTGACCGTCTGCACTGAATTACCTGCATCTTGCCAAATGTTTTAATTGTTGCTCACTCAGTCCACTCATCAATCATTCTCCATACCCCCATTTAATACTTATAAAAATTTTCACGTCTGGCATGATCATGTTATCTAGTATAGAAAGTTATTCAGGCTCTGAGTTATTCATTTCATTTTGATCCAAAGGGCAGTACTGTTTTGGGATTCAAGAAGCTTGGGAATAGCTAGGGTAGCTCATGGATTCTCAGGACTTCGTTGGAACATTTACATTACAAGTTGATGATTACTGTTACTGCCACAGCTTTTATATTCTTGGCGCTGCTTATGGAATGTTACGTATGAGAACTAAATTTTTTCATACCATCGTTCTCAGGTTACCTTAATTTGCTGCATTACACAAGGCATACAAGACAGTCTGTTACCTAGGAATACTGATGATACAGGTTACAAAATTAAAATTCTGGCATCCGTAAGAAATTAAACTATAGTCGCTGTACATTAAATCAGTCCTGAAGCCCCGCCCCCTCTCCAAAGCTACAGGAGCTGATTGGTTGGATGACAGGAGCTTGGAGTTAATGTCACTGCATCTATGGAGGGAGGGTGAGAGAGGGGACGAGGCTTCTGGACCAACGTAGCGTGCAGTGACTATATATGATAACGAGAGTGTACACGCCTTCATTCCACGTTAAAACTCAACAGCCAAACACCTGCAAGAGCGTGACAACTCCCTGAGGCTGCCCATGACACAAGCCCCACATGTTATGCCGATGTGTATGGACGTGTGCACAAGTGAGGGACAAAGAGCCAGAGAGTATTTGGTGCCATTTCATTTTGCTGCTTAAGGAATGACCAAAAGGCTCCCTTGAAATTAATCTCCACTGTGCTCTTGATCCCTTTTCGTAATGAAGTCACCCTCTGTACACTTCAAGTCATCACCTCATACATTTCTTCCTCATTATTCACGGCAGGCTGAGAGAAGCAAGTGTTTCCTGCTGTACCAACTCCTGGATAGTTGCAGTGGTGTCCATTTAAACATTGTCTCTTGTCTCATTAAATTCACACATTACATCTTGTTACATTGTCATTTTAACATTTCGATGATTTTTTTTTGTTTCCATTGACTGCATTTTACATTTTTAGTGTCCAAATAAATCTTATGAAGCAAAGTTCCGTGTTCTCATGCTTTGGAAATATTATATTTTCTAATCAACAATGATTCTCACTGGATATTCTGTAGGATTTTAAAATGTATATCATTATTATTATTATTGGCACACTATTTTTAAGGGTTATGTAGCCAGAGTAGAGGGAAGCTATTAAAAAGAAACTATTTTATGTATATTCCAAAACAACGACGACTCTTCCTGCTCCCCTTTTACCACTCCTCGGTGAAGGATTATCATGCATAATTTTTTAACTTTTCACTCTATGACTCATATTAGTTGAAGGGTTCCCATGTTGCCTATAAAGAGGGCAGAGACTGAGGAAGGTTAAAAGTTTATAATATCTCCCTAAGATATAATGCAAAGACTTGTGGCTTCTCAAACCCTTCACAAGGTGCATAAGACATCTATCTCTGTGCTAGATAACTGAACTGAAGTACCTTATACATACTTTGTATATATACCAAGACCCTCCATTTTATGTTGTAAGTGTCTATCAAGAAATATAAGAATCAATAAAAGTATAAATAATGAAAGCTCATATTTTCATTGTGAATTCCATAATTTGTAAATTTTCAGCTCATCTGGCTGGTCCTGTGCTTGACCTTACTTATGAGGATTTGTTTGTTTTACCATTTCCTTTGCCAGTGCAGAGTAGGCCAATTATATCCTTGTAGGAGTTCTGTGTCCCTGTCCATGAGCAGTAGTCAATATAATTCCTGATTTGAATTGGTTGGTGCAGGGCCCACACATCCCCCCCCTCAGAACCTTAATCTTCGTCAGATAAAAGTAAAAAGTAGAGGACAGGGTAAAAAGTGTTGCAACAATGATCCAGTTTTGCCGTGGCCCAGCCATGTGATGGATTGTTGATGCATCTGCATCAAGTCACTCTGGACCAGAGTTGCATCACTTGACACGGTAAAGCAATGCTGGAGGGGAAGCTGAGGAGACTCATTAATTTTCATTTGCACTCACAGGATCCTTCAGAACTGCAGGATTTTCCTGAGTGCAGGATCCTGTGCAACTGATCATAGGGATAACAACAAGTAATGAGAGACAGCAGTAACATCAGTAAGCCTTCACTAAGCCACTACTGCCAGACAATAATACTGCACATGACTGGCTGGTTGTGGCTGTAACACCAGACCTTGCTCCACCCTGTGACCTTGGCTCTGAACACAGGGGTCATATTATTCACCTAGCAAATATCTCTGCTACTTATAAACCAGTTATTTCTGGCCCAGTAATGATAGGCCTAAACAGGAGGCTTGCACAATGTTGTTACTTAACAGACAAGGTAAACAACCCATGGGAACCAACAAGTGTCAAGGCCTGAGATAAAAAAATATTCCCAAAATACAGGAGTGTGCGCTGCCCTGGGCCCCACAGTGCCACTAGAACCAGCCATGACGCCCTTGATGTAAGTGTTCCGGGACTCACCTGACAGCCAGTGTGTGGGATATTTCTGCATTACAAGTGTTGATTCTTCCCATTTGTTCTGTGGCCCTTGTATGGTAGGCTGAGCTCTGGTGCCCCAACAATAGAAGAGAGGGATGGTGCGCCCTGAGGAACACCATGACCCCACACAGCTGAGGGTCAGAGGTGTGATTAATATTAAATAATACACACACTCCTTGCCAAATTGTATGAATGTTATGTAGTATGTAAATGAATGGCTTGGAGTCAATACTAAACATCAATCATTTTCAGCCACACAGTAATATTAGGCAGGAAGGAAAAGGAAAATGTAGTTAACTGCATTTATGTGTGTGGATTTACAGAAAGGAAAAGTTGGAAAGTTTCGTTTAGTCGGCGCAACATCTGTGGTCATATGCCGGAGAGAGACAGAAGGGGAAGGAATTATAGGAGAAGGGAACAGATCCAAGGAGACGGGACACAACCCCCGATTAATACCTGGTACCCATTCACTGCTGGGTGTTTTACAGAAAGGATTCCACACTTAACATTCAATGATGACAGCTCTTTTGTCATTCCTTAAGACACACCAACAAACACAGCAGTGCTCCCCCCTCCCTTATGGTCACTGGGAATGGTTACTTTTTTTCTACAACAAGGGAGGCAGCTGAAGGGTAAGAAACAAAAACAAGAACATAAGGGCTCACTAGACGCTGCTCCAATGAAAGCAAACAGATCATGAGGCTTAGCAGACTCAAATAAATGGTAGTACTTACAAGGCGAAGGCGGGACTGCTTCAAGGATCTGCTCTGAGACTTTCCTCGTTTGTAATGGTGACGGACAGACCGACGGACGAGACCAGGCGGAAGTCTCCATGTTCAGCATAATAAACCGTGACCTGTAAAGAGAGCATCCGTTCACCGTTCCATCCATTTTCCATCCATCCAAAACTGACCCTCTTTTTTTGGCCTCTCGTTCTATTTCCTGTACTGAAGCAATACCTAACGAGTTTTTGTTGTTGTTGTTGTTGTTATTTTTACCTTACTACTTCCTTTACTCTAAAAAAATATCGACTGTTTCAGGTGTGTGGTGTTGGCAGTGGTGTTGAGTGTGGCGGGGGCAAGGGAGGGGGCGAGGGAAGATGTGGCAGTGTTCCCGGCAGGCCACACTCTGGTCCACCTCTTTGAGTGGCGGTGGGAGGACGTCGCCAGGGAGTGTAAGGACTTCCTGGCACCTAAAGGATTCTGGGGCGTTCAGGTAATTCATGTATCGGACCAACGCTTAGGAGAGGTAAATGATGAAAGGTTTTGTAGGCTCATGTTATAGGTTAGAGGGCTTTACTACTACCACCAGGGCTATAATCAGATGTCTCCGAGTCTCACATCAAGTATTTTCAAGGGGCGAGAGAGAGGTTAAGTGGGTCCTAATGAGTGGTTTTGTAGGTTCGTGTCATAGAGGCTTTGTCTAACTACCACCAGGGCCATAAATATACCCACTGAAATACTCCGAGTCTCACATCAAGTATTTCCAAGGGGCGAGAGAGAGGTTAAGCGGATTCTAATGAGAGGTTTTGTAGGCTCATGTTATAGAGGCTTTGTCAAACTACCACCAGGGCCATAAAAGTACCCATTGAAATACTCACATCTACTATCAACATTCACATCAAGTATTTCCAAAGACCGAGAAAGAGACTAATCAGGTTCTAATGTGTGGTTTTGTAGGTTCATGTTACAGAGGCTTTGTCTAACTACCACCAGGGCCATAAAAGTACCCATTGAAATACCCAGAAATCCTACTGCGAAAGCCTTGTCGAGTATGTGAGGTTGGGTGGTGAAATGTTTTAAAATATGATCCTATAACTTATACCTCTCATACTCTTTCTGGTATCCGAGAGATTCTGAGGCGTTAAGGTAATTTATATATTGGACTCGAATTAATACCTCATACTTATCTCTTTATTATCTCAACAAAACTCCTTATTTCTTCTATATATCTTCTCTCATTTTCTATATATCTACCTCATCTTCATTCTCTCATTCATTCCATCTCTCATTTTTGTTTTCTTTCTCTCCTCTTCCATTTCTATATTCCATCTATCTTATTTTTACATTCCTTTTCTCCTTTTTAGATTCGTTTTCTCTCATTCCCTCTCATTCTTATATTTTTTCTCCATTCCTCTTTCTCATTTCTACCTTTCATTTCTCAATCATACATTCCTCCTTTCTATACCTCTTTCATTTCTTATATTTGCAGTCCTCCTTTCTCCTTCTATCTCATTTCTGCATTCCCTCTCTCTCATTCTAACATTCCTCCTCTCTTCTCCTCTCTCATTTCAATATTCCATCTCTCCATTTTGCATTCCTTCTTTCTCCTTCTCTCTCATTTTTTGGATTTCCTCACTTCGTCTCATTTCTACAATCCATCTCCTCTCTGTCTCTCTCTGTGTCTGTCTCTGTGTCTGTCTCTGTGTCTGTCTCTGTGTCTGTCTCTGTGTCTCTGTCTCTCATGTCTGTCTCTTGCCTCTTCACTAATGTCTCTCTACATCTCTTCCCTCATTCCCTCATTCCCTCAATCTCATTCTTACATTCCGTCTCTCGCTCACGCATCCTCTCTTTCCCTCCCAGGTTTCCCCTCCACAAGAGCACCCAGTGTCCTTGTACAACTCCTGGACCGAGCGCTACCAGCCAGTGTCTTATGAATTGGAGTCCCGCTCAGGCACCAGAGATCAGTTTGTGGACATGGTGCGGCAGTGTAACGAGGCGGGTGTTAGGTGAGTTTGTGCGGCTGGAGATGCGAGTGGTCTATCTATATCATTCTAAATCATTCTATGTATTTCAGGATTGCCGTTTTCTTCTTTTGCCATTCACTTCTTTCCCTAACTCGTCTTTCTCTATCATTCTGTCCCTATGCAAGGCTGGTGTGAGATGGGAGTGGTCTATCTATGTCATTCTAAATCATTCTACAGCTAGCATGTATTTCAGGATTGCCATTTTCATTCTTCTTTTCCCCTCTCCACTTTTTTCCCTAACTCGTCTTTCTCTATATCATTCTGTCCCTATGCAAGGCTGGTGTGAGGTGGGAGTGGTCTATCTATGTCATTCTACACCTAGCACATATTTCAGGATTGCCGTTTTCATTCTTCTTTTCCCCTCTCCACTTCTTTCCCTTAACTCATCTTTCTCTATCATTCTGTCCCTATGCAAGGCTGGTGTGAGGTGGGAGTGGTCTATCTATGTCATTCTAAATCATTCTACAGCTACCATGTATTTCAGGATTGCCGTTTTCATTCTTCTTTTCCCCTCTCCACTTTTTTTCCCTAACTCATCTTTCTCTGTATCATTCTGTCCCTATGCAAGGCTGGTGTGAGGTGGGAGCGCTCTATCTTAACCATGCGACAGTTAGTACGTATATATTTCAGGATCTCCGTTTTTTTTTCTCTCCTTTTTCACCCTCTACTTCTCTCCTAAACTCATCTTTCTCAGTATCATTCTGTCCCTATGCAAGACTCTTTTTTTAGCTTCCTATTTTGGTATGGTAGGAGGAGACAGACCAAGCAAGGGCTGCCAATAGAAAGATTAAGAGGGAGAGAGAAGGAGGGAAGGGAAGGGAGGCATGGAAAAAGAAGAGGAGGAAGGAGAGGGAGAGGAAGAAGGTAGGAGGAACTGTTTGACCCTCCCAATATGTCTGTACAAGGGAAGAAAGGGGAAGGAAAGGAAGGAGATGAAGGAAGGAAATGGAGGGAGGATATATGGGAAGGGAAGAAGAGAGGGAGGAGGAGAGGGAGGCTATGGGAAGGGAAGAATGAGAGGAGGAAGGAGGAGAGGGATGATATGGGAAGGGAAGGAGAGGTAGGATATGGGAAGGGAAGAAGGAGAGGAGGAAGAAGAGGGATTGGGAGGATATGGGAAGGGAAGGAGAGGAAAGATATGGGAAGGGAAGAAGGAGAGGAGGAAGGAAAGGGAGAGGGAGAATATGGAAAGGAAAGGAGGAGAGGAAGAGGGGGGATATGGGAAGGGAAGAAGGAGAGGAGGAAGAAGAGGGACTGGGAGGATATGGGAAGGGAAGAAGGAGAGGAGGAAGAAGAGGGACTGGGAGGATATGGGAAGGGAAGAAGGAGAGGAGGAAGAAGAGGGACTGGGAGGATATGGGAAGGGAAGAAGGAGAGGAGGAAGGAGATCGATGATCGAGGAAGAGGAAGGATATGGGATCGGAAGGGAAGACAGAGGCGAGGAGAGGGAGAGGGAAGCTGGACAAACAACCCCAACCCTTCCAATAGCTCCCTTGACGCACTGCAGGGTTGTGGTGGACGCAGTGATCAACAACATGGTGGAGGAACACACAGCGGGGTACGGTTCTGCGGGAAGCTACTATGATGCGGATGCCTGCGACTTCCCTCCCTACGATGACCCTTACTTCTTCTCCAGCACCTGCGTCTCTGCTAATGGTAGTAGTAGTAGTAGTAGTAGTAGTAGTAGTAGTAGTAGCAGTAGTAGGGGGAGAATTAGTGGTAGTAGCTGGTTTAGAAGATTACAGACCTGACCTAACCTAACCTAACCTGACATAACCTGACCTAACCTAACCTAACCTAATGTAACCTAACCTGACCTAACCTAACCTGACCTAATGTGACCTAGCCTGACCTAACCTGACCTAACCTAACCTAACCTAACGTAACCTAACTTGACCTAACGTGACCTAGCCTGACCTAACCTAACGTAACCTAACCTAACCTATGTGACCTAATCTGACCTGACCTAATTTAACCTAACCTAACCTAACCTAACCTATTCTTACCTAACCTGATACCTGACAGATCCTTAAGACATACTCAATGACTATATAGATATCAATAACTACGTATAGAAAGACATTCCTGGATACATTAACAACACAGCAAGGGTGACTATGATATATTCCTATGAGCAGGGTACATCGGAGTTGAACAAAGAATTTAACCCTATACCCTCTTAACAGGTCTGGTCAACTCCTTCAACGACCCAAGCGAGGTCAGGGAGTGTCGGTTCGAGGGGCGTCTTGACCTAGCCACAGGAAAGCACCCGCTGCAGCTCATCATCGCCTATTACCTCAATGAACTGCTTTCCTATGGGGTCGCAGGGTTTAGGGTTGACGCTGCTTCACATATCTGGCCTGAGGTGAGCTGAGGTTGTGGTGGTAATGATTGTGACAGTAGTAGTAGTAGTAGTAGTAGTAGTAGTAGTACAGCCCGTGGAAACCTGATTAATCTTCTGTGGCCTTGGAAAATAGTCGTAATGGGAGGCTGATATGTTTAAGAATATAGACCTATACATTTTTTTATAGCCAAGGAAGCAGCTCAAGGCTAACAAAAAAAAAAAGGGTAGAAAAAAAGGCCCGCTAATTTCTGCTCCAACAAAATAAAAAAAAGTGAAGAGTGGCCGAAAGGGAGATCAATTTCGGGTGGAGAGGTGTCTTGAGGAAGTGGTCGTAAGGTCTGTATGGCATCGTCTGAGCATCTAAGTTTATGTCAATTTCCAGCACCTACAAGAAATCCAGAGCCAGCTGACCAACCTGAGCGAGAGTGCCGGCTTCCCCCCCGACACCCCGGCCCTCCTCTACCAGGACGTGGTGGCCCCGGGCGACGCCATTCTTCCTGAGGACTATTACAGCATCGGTGAGACTCAGGGGCGCATTACTAAACATTTTGTCGCCCAAGTTCACATATTCGACAAGGCTTTCATAGGAGTTTTGGGCATTTCCCGGACTAGGAGGGAGGATATGAGAAGGGAAGGAGAGGAGGGAGGAGAGGGAGAGGGAGGATATAGGAAGGGAAGAAGGAGAGAGAGGATATGAGAAGGGAAGAAGGAGAGGTGGAAGGAGAGGTAGAGGGAAGATATGGGATGGGAAGGGAAGGAGTAGTAGTAGTAGTAGAGATAATATTAGTAGTAGTTGTTGTATGTAATAGTCTTAGAAGATTATAAATAGCCTGCAGGAACCAATATCATCCTGAACGCAGATTAAACGATGACGAAACCGGCAGTGATAGTCTTGTGTTCAATCTGGCATCATGAAACACCGTGCAGCAATGATGAAGACAGACTCAGCTTAGAAATATTTAAGACAATTTCGCATCATCCCTTCCCACAGGTTTGGTAACAGAGCAGCTCTACGGGGAACAGGTGGCCATGGGCATAGACGACTTTTGGCAGCTTGAGGAGGTATATGACCCTTCGCTGTCCATGGCTCCACCGGGCAGTGCTCTCGTGTTTGTGGACAGTCACCTTACCCAGCGGAGCAATGATTCAGGTGTGTGTGTGTCTGTGTGTTTCTGCTTTTCTCTGTTCCTGTGTGTCTGTCTTTGTCTCTGTTTCTGTCTGTTTTTGTCTCTTTGTCTCTGTCTCTGTGTCTGTGTCTGTCTCTGTTTCTCACACTATGAATTAAAGATAACAGTCGTACTTTTCACATTCGTCCTTGTACATTCAATCTGTCAGGCTGGGGGCAACCTTCATTCCTTATATTTTCTCAGTCTTGTCCACTCATAACCTCAGCATCATCCACAAACAGGCTGGCATAACTGCACGTCTCTTCCACCTGCTGCGATGTTTACGTGAATCCGAAATACGTAGTGTGGGTGCCAGGACAGAGCCATTCGGAACTCCACTTGTAACTCCACTTTTCAAACTCCACAGAGGTGCTAACTCACGAGGCACAACGGGAGTACCAGATGGCAACAGCTTTCATGCTTGCTGACGACTACGGTGCTGCGAGGGTCATGAGCAGCTACGCCTTCTCTGACCCGAGCCAGGGACCCCCGACTGACCCCACCACTGGCACGACCCTCCCCGTCACCAACGCTATGGATGGGGGGTGTGAGGGCGGCTGGGTGTGTGAGCATCGCTGGTCACCAATCGCTAACATGGTGAGAGGATGCTTTTTTATTTTTTTTTACAGCACAGAAACTCAAGGGCAACAAAAAGATAAAAAAAAAAAAAGCCTGCTAACTGTTGCTCGCATATAGTAAAAAGTATAGAGTGCCCAAAAGAGGGGTCAATTCTGGATAGAGAGGTCTTAAGTTTTCACCCCCAACCTTCTTCACACACACACACACACACACACACACACACACACACACATCCACTATACATGTTCAAAAATGCACAAACACAAGCCTGGACACACACACACACACACACACACACACACACACACACACACACACATACACATTTACTCACCTTATACAACTGGAATGGAAAATCAACCCTAAAGTTTATTCAATCGACCCAAGGGTGTTCGATACTTTTTTGCCGACCCTGCTTGCTTCCTATCCCAGGTGGAGTTCCGCAATGCTGTGGCCGATACCAACAGGTCGAGGTTTGAGGTGGTGAGTTCGGGGGCGGTGGTGCTCAATAGGGGATCCATCGGCCTCTTTGTCATGAGTCCCGACGGCCTCATGGATGAACTCATTGACACAGGTAAGATGCAGACCACAACTTGTCACTTAAAGGGGCTATTACACTGGGCAAACCTTCCGTGGATCTTAAGTCAAACCACGATTTCCGCTGGTGTGGTTCTCATATTTCCGTGGTTTTCTGACGCGTCCACGATCTTCCAAAGCTACGGTAGATTTCACTAAGGACGACGGTATTACTCACCCTCATCATCAGCAGCAATAACAAGAAACAAATGAGAACCACGCCAGCGGAAATCATGGTTTGACTGAAGATCTACGGAAAATTTGCCCAGTGCAATACCCCCTTTAATAAATAAGTTGCCATGCTCTAAGTTCAGTATTCTCCGACGCTTCTCCGCCTCTCACGTCAATTATTTTCAAAGGCCATAAAGGTGATCAATTAGGTTATGAGTGCGTTTCGAGGTTCACGGTACGGACGACCACCAAAGCCTCCACCAATGTCATAAAAACCACCCAGGAAATTTTTCAAAACTCCTGTGAAAGCCTCGTTAACTGTGTGTGCTTAGACGCCAAAATGTTTAGGAAATATAGCCATAAGTCAGCCGAGTAGCCCCGCCCCCTCTTCCAAGGCTATGGGAGCTGATTGGTCGGGAGATTTTGATAGCCAGGAAATAGTGGTTAGCCAAATGAGGGTCAAATGTATCTAAATAACTTTCTACTTTGACGATGAAAAGTGGTTTGTGGAAAAGATTACAGCAGGGAAAATGCTACATAGGGGTCTCTGTTGCTATCATTCCCTTACCAGAAAGATATTACTTCTGGTACTGCTACTAACTACTTCTAATGATCATGTCTTTGGGCTTTTAATAGGAGTAGTGATTTGAGCAGCGGGCTTTTTTTCATTATTTTCCTTTTTTTTTTGCCCTTGGACTGCTTCCTTCACTTACTAGCTGGCTTTTTTTGTCTCCTTTTTTTCTGCCCTTGAACTATATACTTGTACTTCCTTTGCTGTAAATAAAAACTACTCACGAACTACTACCACTACTAGTATTACTAACGGCTGCTACTTACCCTCAGGCCTGCCCCCGGGTGAGTACTGGGAGGTGGTGGGTGGGTGGGAGGAGACGCTGGTTGTGGAGGTCGACGGCACAGCTCGGGTCACCATCAACAACACTGCCGTGCCCTTCGTTGCCTACTGCGTCGGGTGTGGTGAGTGTCAGTCGTGTCATCTGTAAGCGAGGTCATCGTCATTACTCATCGCTGCTGTAGAACAAAGGTGTTTCTCAATGTCCTCCTTCCAGATAAACTTAACCCGGTAGCAGCGACAGGCTAAATTTGTGGCTTTACCGTGTAGCAGCGACAGGCCAAATTTGTGGCTTTACCGTGTAGCAGCGACAGGCTAAATTTGTGGCTTTACCGTGTAGCAGCGACAGGCTAAATTTGTGGCTTTACCGTGTAGCAGCGACAGGCTAAATTTGTGGCTTTACCGTGTAGCAGCGACAGGCTAAATTTGTGGCTTTACCGTGTAGCAGCGACAGGCCAAATTTGTGGCTTTACCGTGTAGCAGCGACAGGCCAAATTTGTGGCTTTACCGTGTAGCAGCGACAGGCTAAATTTGTGGCTTTACCGTGTAGCAGCGACAGGCCAAATTTGTGGCTTTACCGTGTAGCAGCGACAGGCTAAATTTGTGGCTTTACCGTGTAGCAGCGACAGGCTAAATTTGTGGCTTTACTGTGTAGCAGCGACAGGCTAAATTTGTGGCTTTACCGTGTAGCAGCGACAGGCTAAATTTGTGGCTTTACCGTGTAGCAGCGACAGGCCAAATTTGTGGCTTTACCGTGTAGCAGCGACAGGCTAAATTTGTGGCTTTACCGTGTAGCAGCGACAGGCCAAATTTGTGCCATGATATAAACCCCCCAAAATAGATGATACATAATCTGATCGCAAATGCTTTGATATGTATTATGAAATGGTTTGTGTGAGGGGTGATTTTTTCTCATTTTTCTCGCTTAGAGGGACCATTAAGAAACGTGATCCCCGCTGCTACTGGGTTAACCTCATCATCATCATCATTATAATCTGCTATAGAACAAGGCCTTTTTCATTGTCCTCCTTCCACCTCTCATCATCATCATCATCATCATCAACAGCCATCACTAACTCATCCACTATACAGAACAAAGGCCTTTTTCAATGTTATCCCATCTCTCTCTCTCTCTCTCTCTCTCGTCAATAAGGGACATTTTAATAATTTCTTTCTCATCGTCCGCAGAATAATAAGTGTATACAAATTTAAATCTCTCTTCCTTGTCATCATCACACTGCTCTTTAAAGACTCCTACAGTTCTTTAAAATTGCCGTACAGTCTTAGTTGTGCTAAAGAAGGGAGTGTGTAATTATATACTTCTTTTTTACAGCAGAGGAGACAGTTCAGGGGCATAAAAAAAAAAGAAAACTATAATGAAAACTCAGAAAACTCGTGTAACTAAAACAAAAGATCACTGAAATACAGCTTTAAGTCTCTCTCCTCTTGGCTGGAATGTGAAGCAAACTGAAGCTCTCATTGGCTTTTGTAGTAGTGGTGCCGATGTTCTGCACTCGAGCTCTTTCCTCTGCATTAAAAAGCAAGACCACAAAAATACCAACCACATCCACAAACATTATATTTCCGATGTGCCTAACCACTGCCCTCCTCTCTCTGTTGCCAAGGACCTCTGGAGTCAACCAACACCACGGACGTCTTCACCACCACCGAGGAAGTCACCACAGAGCCTTCAGAGACCTCCA
The DNA here is from genome assembly GCF_024679095.1 of Eriocheir sinensis. Classification (NCBI taxonomy): domain Eukaryota; kingdom Metazoa; phylum Arthropoda; class Malacostraca; order Decapoda; family Varunidae; genus Eriocheir; species Eriocheir sinensis. Next base: position 15,567,812 of record NC_066528.1, on the reverse strand, counting down.
CTGACACTGCCTTCCCCTCCGGCACAACAGCCTCCACCACGGACACAGAAACCACCACAGACTACTTCACAGACACAGAGGTTACTACTGACGACACAACAGACACAGCGATGACTACCAACTACTCCACAGACTCTTCCACTACAGATAGAGCCTCCACCACAGACTACACAGACTCCTCCACAACAGACTACTATTACTCCTCATATGAAACCACCACAGAGACAGACATAGCCACAGACTACTCCACAGATTCTTACACAGACACGACAGACTTCACAGACACCACAGACGACACCACAAACTACACAGACACCACAGACGACACCACAAACTACACAGACACAACAGACTACACAGACACCACAGACACCACAGACGACACCACAAACAACTCCACAGAATTCTCTACCACCTCCACCACCGAGTCGCCTATCAAGAGAACCGTAATTTTCATGAAGAAAAAAGTGTATGACAGCCAGTATGTGTTCCTGAGGGGAGGAATTAACGAGGAAACACACCCGGGTAAGGAAGAGGAGGAGGAGGAGGAGGAGGAAAGGAAGAAGAGGAGGAAAGGAGGAGAAGGAGGAGGAAAGAAAGATGGGGAGAGAAAGAGGAGGCAGAGGTGGAGGAGGAGAAGGAAAGGAAGAAGAGGAGGAGGAGGAAAGAAAAGCAAGAGGAAGAGAGGAGGAGGAGGAGGAGGCAGTAGAGGTAGAGAAAGCAGCCATTATCTCACTGGTAGAGAAATTAACTGCAGAAAATCTTATACTACCCCAAAACATCGCCAACCTTAGCTATTAGATCAAGTGGTACGCTACCCCTAAGTCGACCTCCTCACTGGGTTGTTAATGTTAGCTGATATGCTGGGTGGAGGAGGCCGAGGGGACGCACATAAAGGACGTGGTTTGAGCAAGTTCATAGATTCTTCCAAGAGTTGCTTAACCCGGTAGCAGCAGGGATCATGTTTCTTAATGGTCCCTCTAAGCGAGAAAAATGAGAAAAAAATCATCACTCACACAAACCATTTCTTAATATATATCAAAGCATTTGTGATCAGTTTATGCATCATCTATTTTGGGGGGTTTATATCATGGCACAAATTTGGCCCGTCGCTGCTACACGGTAAAGCCACAAATTTGGCCCGTCGCTGCTACACGGTAAAGCCACAAATTTGGCCCGTCGCTGCTACCGGGTTAAAATGTGAATGGTGCCTGGATGGAGTCTTGCTCGGAGTAGTCTCAGGGATTGGGGATTTACTTCCTGGCCTGTACTTCATGCTCATTCTCCTACTCTTCAATCTTCCATCTCGGTTTTTCTTCACTCGTCCGCTGCAATTGGCACGGATTTCCCCTTCACTGGTAACCTGGTAACATATGCTCCCAGGTCTTTCTCTGCCTCTGTGGTGGATAGTGGAGTGTTTCCCATGTGGTATTGGTATGCTGGATTTCTCCTCCCAAGGTGCAGGACTTTACATTTTTCTTCACTAAATTGTAGCAGCCACTTTTTGCTCCACTCCTGTAGCTTGGTGATGTCTTCTTGTAGGAAATCCGCAGTCAAGGGGTTAAATATTCCTTCTTCCTCATCTTATATACCCTAACACACACACAAATATACTTCCTTCCTACCCTAATCTACCCACACACACACACTCATCCATCCTTCCAGAGTGTGGCCCACCGGCAGAGACAGACACCTGTGCCTTGCCCTTCACCCTTCTGTCCCTCGGGTCAACGGCAAACTTCGCCAAGTACGACGGCTGGAGGCAAGGCGATGACCACCTCGACTGGTTCGGCGCAGAGGCAGGCCAGGGGCTGTACCAGGGCACCCCGGCCTCTGGTTCACCCATGGCCTGGACCACGAACCAGCCAGGTGTTGATGGCTACCAGGAGCTGAATGTGTGAGTATGGAGGAGGAGGAGGAGGAGAAAGGAGGAAGAGGAGAAAGGAGGAGGAGGCGGGGGAGGAAATGAGGGAAAGGAAAAGGAGGAGAGGGAAAGGAAGAGGAGGAGGAGGAGAGGGAAAGGAAGAGGAGGTGAGGGAAAGGAAGAGGAGGTGAGGGAAAGGAAGAGGAGGTGAGGGAAAGGAAGAGGAGGTGAGGGAAAGGAAGAGAAGGAGAGAGACAGAAAGAGGAGAGGGAAAGGAAGAGGAGGAGGAGAAGGAAAGGAGGAGGAGGAAGAGAGAGAAAGGAAGACAAGGAGAAAAGGAGGAGAAAGAAAGGAGGAAAGGAGGAGAAGCAGGAGAGAAAGAAAAAGGAAGAAGAAGAAGAAGAGGAGGAGGAGGAGGAGGAGGAGGTGGGTAACAATGATTGAATACCTAAGAGAGAAATAGTCACAGAGAATGGAGAACAGGAGAGTAAAGGAGAGTCTGTGATCAGGAGTGGGAGAGACTCAAAACCCATCCAACCCCATGAAGCAGAATAAGGACATTAACCCAGTATAGCAGCGGGGATCATGTTTCTTAATGGTCCCTCCAAGCAAGAAAAATGAGAAAAAATCACCCCTCACACAAACCATTTCATAATATATATCAAAGCATTTGTGATCAGATTATGTATCATCTATTTTGGGGGGTTTATATCATGGCACAAATTTGGCCCGTCGCTGCTACACGGTAAAGCCACAAATTTGGCCCGTCGCTGCTACACGGTAAAGCCACAAATTTGGCCCGTCGCTGCTACACGGTAAAGCCACAAATTTGGCCCATCGCTGCTACACGGTAAAGCCACAAATTTGGCCCGTTGCTGCTACACGGTAAAGCCACAAATTTGGCCCGTCGCTGCTACACGGTAAAGCCACAAATTTGGCCCGTCGCTGCTACACGGTAAAGCCACAAATTTGGCCCGTCGCTGCTACATGGTAAAGCCACAAATTTGGCCCGTCGCTGCTACACGGTAAAGCCACAAATTTGGCCCGTCGTTGCTACCGGGTTAATCGAAGAAGCAGAAGAAGAAAAAGAAGATAAAAAGAAGAAGAAATAGTTACACAAGCATATGAACTCACTTTCCTTCTCTCTTCCACAGCTATGGCGAGGACTACTGGATGATGGACTTTGAGATGGACTGCACCAACACAGACGAAGGGGGCTGGTTTGAGGTGAAGGGGTGGCTGGAGTTCGCTGGCGGCTACACAGGCTGGGAGCTGGACATCCATCAAGGGGGGTGCGGAGGGCAGGTGGGCGGCATTGCTCCATCCACGTCCACAAACCACAAGGCGAGGTGTGTGGATCCTGCAACGAGAACATCAGTCAGGGTTGAAGATAATTTTTTTTTGCAGTAAAGGAATTAGCTTGCGGCAAAAACATATCAAAACAACAAAGCCTACTCATTAGTTTTATCTTTTGCAAATTTCGTAAAACATGAATTTCCTTTTTCTAACCCTTCCCTCAGGTGATTTCAGGGTGCCTCGGATGTGAGAGGTGTTTACTTTTAAATAAGCACATTGCAGACTATAGGATCACATTACAGGACATTTCACTGCCCAAGAACACATATTTGACAAGGCTTGTGTATGAGCTGTGGGTATTTACAGGAGTAGTTTTATGACCCTGGTTGTAGTATGACCCTTCTTCTGTACCATGAACCTGAAGAAACACTCATTAGAACCCGACTGACCCCCTCTTTGACATTTATAAATAGCTGATATGAGAAACGAAAGTGTCATAATACCAACCTATAGTATTACCCACTATAGCTACAGTAACACCTCACATATCTCCTGCTAAGATCACGTGAATTAAAAGCAAAAAAACATGATAAGCAAATATACTGTACAATTTATAGACCTTCAGTGTATTGCTGCACTGGTTATCACATTTCTACACTGATATGAATTCACACCTGAACCTAATTGCTTTCTCCTCTCCCTTCCTCTCTTCCTCCTCTTTCTCCTTCTCCTCCTCAACTTTCTGCCTCTCCTGGACTTCTTGTTACTCCTCTTTCTCCTCTTCCTTCACCTCCTTCCTCTCTTCCTCCTCCTTCTCCTTCTCCTGTACTTCTTGTTCCTTCTCTTTCTCCTCTTCCTCTTTCACTTTCTTTCATATCTTCCGCTACGTTTTCCTTCTCCTCCTTCACTTTCTTCCTCTCCTGCGCTTCTATGCTCCTCCTCTTTCTCCTCTCCCTTCTACACCTTCCTCTCTTCCTCTCCTGTGAACTCCTTTTTCTCTTCATCCTATTTCTTCCTATCCTTCTGTACTTCTTCTATACTCCTCTTCTTCCTCCCACAACCCAGGTGCGGCTACATCAACATCTTCACCTGGAATGAAGGCCAGTGCTTCATAGAACCCTTCCCCACCACCACCACGGCTGCCAGCACAACCCCTAGTGGTGGCAGCACAGTCACAGGCTCAACGGACGGCCCTGATGTGCAGCGGACGGTGGTGTTCATCGAGCAACACACTGTGGTGGGACAAGATGTGTTCCTGCTGGGAGGCTCGGATGACATGCCAGGTGTGTGAGGGAGTGATCTGGTCTGGAGAGGCGGAAAATAAGGTTCCGACTCCAGGGATTGAACCCGTGACTAGACTAGACAGATGGGACGGGCTGCATTTTTCCACACTGGGTTGGTCACTATACATGCAAGTTTCTCCTCTAATTCAGATCAATTTCTGTGTTTATTCAATAAGTTACTCATCTAACATTTTCAACTCCTCTGAGAGACTGAGCCACCCATCTTCCTCACCCCAACACAGTGGAAACTCAGCAGCAGGAGAGGATCCCACCCCTGCCACCAGTGTAATGGGAGACACTTCCCATCATAAACACAAGGCATCTCGGTATAACATAACATGAGAAATTGATCCAGTCTAGATAGAGGGAAATATTTTTTGCCACTAGGAACCAGCCAGACAGGAAGCCACCACTTTAACCAGTCAGCTACGGAGGTGCCACAGAGCTAAGTGGGTCTGGACGGCTTTTCAGCATCGGGGAAGTCACTGTACAATACCTTAACTTTCACAAATTCAAGTTTCACACTGTTTAATGGTACCAATCACCCATGACACTTGACTATCTTCATTTGTAGGATAATAATTTGACTGCACCACACAAGCATCCCTTTCTGTGTATGTATTTCCAGCCTGCAGTGGTGACGCAAGCAGTGACCTGTGCTCCCTGCCCATCACCACGCGTTCTCTGGGGTCATCATCCCACTACTCCAGCTACAATGACTGGCGGGTCAATGACAACTTCCTGGACTGGCATGGGGCTGAGGTGGGGCAAGGTCTCCATTTGGGTCAACCAGCGCATGGCAGCCCCTCCGCCTGGACCACTAATGTTCCTGGCTCAGATGGATACCAGGCCCTAAACACGTGAGTCCAAGCTGTACATCTATTCCTGTCTGCCCTCTCCTCAGACAGAGCTATGTAGATGAATGCGCATTGCCAAAGTGTAATGCCACTGAATTTCACTGTATCACACCTCTACACGATCTCTGAATGTCACGAAACACTTCAGAAATTAATCCAGACCTGGAATTGGTTTTACTGGTGCCAGAAATCGAACCTGTGATTGGCTAGATGGGAAAGTCACTCCTTAACCAGTTGGCCAAAGAGGTTCCCCCCTGGCTGAGTGAGTTTGGGAGGCCTTCTACATCAGGCTGGTTACTCACAACACAAGATCATTTGGGTAACAAGGAGATTACTACCTTAAACTCACTTCTGTTACTCATTCTGTCAGCAACCAAATTAACTTTACTACTCTCATTCCTTCAACAACAGATTAACTTTATTATTCTTCACCGCTAAAATAGGAACTCACAACACAAGATCATCTGGGTAACAAGGAGATTACTACCTTTAATGTGTCTTAATCAGTTCAGTAATAATCAACTCACTCCCATCACTCAAATAGTAACTCGATCACTCCTGTCACTCATTCAGTCAACAACCAAATTAACTTTACTATCCTTCACTGTTCAAATGGTAACTCACTTCAATCTCTCATTCGACCAACAACCAGATTAACTTTACTATCCTTCACTGTTAAAATGGTAACTCACTCCCACCACTCATTCCATCAACAACCAGATCAATTACAAGGATTCTTCACCACTCAACTATAGAAACTCAATTACCGCTCATTATGTCAACCACACACGTCCATTAACTTAACTATTCTTCATCACCCAAATCCTGACTCCCTCCTAACTCCTGAAGGTACGGTGAGGCCTACTGGATGCTGGACATTGACCTCGACTGCTCCCTGACCTACAATGGCTGGTTCGTGGTCAAGGGCTGGCTGAGTGGGGACGCGGGGCAGTTTTCAGGGCTGGAGGAGGAGGTGGCCCAGGAGGTGTGTTTAGGGACTGCTGGTGGACCCTCGCCCTTCTCTGCCACAAGTCACATTGCTAAGTGCGGCCACATCAATGTCTTCCACTATGATCGAGGGGACTGCATCATTGACAGTTTTCCTTGATTGGCTGCACTCAGTAAATTATCCATCTATGTTTTATCTTTATTCTCTACCTCAAGATAATTTCAGATCTTTTGTGCTTAATCAGCTCTGCCCTAAACATTACAAAATCAAATGGTCAATAATAATCAACCTAACTTAACCTACCCAACCCAACTTAACCTAATCCTAACCTACCCAACCTAACCTAATCCTAACCTACCCAACCCAACTTAACCTAACTTAACCTATCCAACCCAACCTAACCTAACTTAAGCTACCCAACCCAACCCAACCTAACCTAAACTAACCTAACCTAACCTACCCTAACCTACCCAACCCAACCTAACTTAAGCTACTCAACCCAACCCAACCTAACCTAACCTAACCTAACCTACCCAACCCAACCCAACCTAACCTACCCAACCTAACCTAACCTAACCTACCCAACCCAACCTAACCTACCCAACCCAACCCAACCCAACCTAACCTAACCTAACCTACCCAACCCAACCCAACCCAACCTAACCTAACCTAACCTAACCTACCCAACCCAACCCAACCTAACCTACCCAACCTAACCTAGCCTAACCTACTCAACCAAACCTACCCAACCTAACTTAACCAACCCAACCCAACCTGACCTACCCAACCTAACCTAACCCACCCGCCACACTTTACGTCTTCCACTTGTTAGCCCCTTTCCTCCCGTCCTTTCCCTCAACCCCTCCATCTTCCATTCCTCTCAGTGAGCCAAGTCTGGTCTATCTACTAATCCTACGCAGGCCTCCCCTCCCCCACACTCGCCACACTTTACATATCCGTTTGCTGCTTCTACTTAACTGGCCCCTTCCTCTCCCTAGCTCTCTTCCTCTATAGTCTTCACCGTCTTCCTTTCTCTTTCCCCATCTTACACTAGGAGCCTGGCACTAGTACGAAACACCAAGTCGTGGAAAATTAGGCTTAGGCCACGTTATCTTGTTGAAGCCTCGTGAAACCATCAATAGTCCTCTGCCTTGAGTACTTTTGAAAAGGGTCTGCCTCGGCCTCATCCTCATGGCATCCTAAAATCCTCTGACATTGGTTTTTGCATATATCTTTCAAACGAAGACTCGGATCAGCATGGGGCTTCATATCTTTCAAACGAAGACTCGGATCAGCATGGGGCTTCATATCTTTCAAACGAAGACTCGGATCAGCATGGGGCTTCATATCTTTCAAACGAAGACTCGGATCAGCATGGGGCCTCATATCTTTCAAACGAAGACTCGGATCAGCATGGGGCTTCATATCTTTCAAACGAAGACTCGGATCAGCATGGGGCTTCATATCTTTCAAACGAAGACTCGGATCAGCATGGGGCTTCATATCTTTCAAACGAAGACTCGGATCAGCATGGGGCTTCATATCTTTCAAACGAAGACTCGGATCAGCTTGGGGCGTCATATCTTTCAAACGAAGACTCGGATCAGCGTGGGGCTTCATATCTTTCAAACGAAGACTCGGATCAGCGTGGGGCTTCATATCTTTCAAACGAAGACTCGGATCAGCGTGGGGCTTCATATCTTTCAAACGAAGACTCGGATCAGCGTGGGGCTTCATATCTTTCATACGAAGACTCGGATCAGCGTGGGGCTTCATATCTTTCAAACGAAGACTCGGATCAGCGTGGGGCTTCATATCTTTCAAACGAAGACTCGGATCAGCGTGGGGCTTCATATCTTTCAAACGAAGACTCGGATCAGCGTGGGGCTTCATATCTTTCAAACGAAGACTCGGATCAGCGTGGGGCTTCATATCTTTCAAACGAAGACTCGGATCAGCATGGGGCTTCATATCTTTCAAACGAAGACTCGGATCAGCGTGGGGCTTCATATCTTTCATACGAAGACTCGGATCAGCATGGGGCTTCATATCTTTCAAACGAAGACTCGGATCACCGGGATCAGCATGGGGCTTCATATCTTTCAAACGAAGACTCGGATCAGCATGGGGCTTCGGCACAGATTGTTTCACACACTCCGCCAATTTTTTGACGCTATTGTGCATTCCCAGACGCGGTTAATAATGGCGCTTACTCTTCATTGATGGCAAAACCTGGAGTGAGCCACTTACACATTGGAGCAGGTGAGGCGTGACGTCTGGTTAATCTAGCAAACAACTGCTTCTAATATACCGAAAAAATAGCATGGGTACTGCATAGGATACTTCTTTTGCTTCACATTTGCGACGGGCTCGTGACGGTCTCAGGGTCAAAGATTATACGGGCCATTCCTACAGCCTGAGGACTAGGAGAAAAAGTGTGCTCGAGTGTTCCAAATCCGTAACTGATGCCTCATACCATAGGCCTACATGTAAATATTTTTGTCATTTTTTCCTACGTTAAATTTTGGTTGGAGTTAATTAAGTATCACTATCATACTGTACCTAATGGTGGTAAGAAAGCTTGTTAGTGACGTCTGCGAGCGTGAGGGAGGAGGAGCGAGGCAGTGTTAAGAGAGACACTGGGCAGGTATGTTAGTCTGTAGCAGTCACCGCTCAAATTCCGTGTTCCTTCCCTTCAGTGACAAGAAAATGGGGTGCTGCAAAGAAAGACTTAAGATTCTGTGTTTTCATGTTTACTGTTCGTCGATCCTTTACTCCCTCTGTCTTGTAGCGTCTTCAATGTTTAACTTTCCTTGTCCTCGTTTATCTTCCATTGTCTGTCTTTGTCCTTCTATTGTCAAAATATACACATAGTTCCACATATACATCAACACTTAAATGTCACCCACACTTCACAACATTCACTTAAACGCATACACAAACAAACACATTTTCTTAGTGTCTTGTCCATGTCGATGACCTCTGTAAGTTTGTCCAAATATACCCTGGTGGATATGACTTTATCCGTGAACCGATTAGCACTTAGAACACTCGCTACCACCAAGTCCGCTTCCCAGTGAAAAGCAGCCCGCCCCGCGCTAAAACGTGGAACAAAATTGGAGAATTATATGAATAATTTATTCTGATGTTGGGAAAAGACTGCCAAACGATATGGGTTCATGTAGATATGTTAAAAAGTCATTGCATACAAAAATAGACAGCGAGTATACGATGGGTGGATTAATAATGTAAATATCTGATCACATATATGTCACCATCGACAAACAGGTCATCCTCGTCATTACTGTTGATGCTGATGCAGACGGCATATGATTTCTATTCATCTGCCATTAATTCAAGTCATGTGTGTGCAGGGATTCATATCTCGTGTACAGCGCAAATCAGAGAGAGAGAGAGAGAGAGAGAGAGAGAGAGAGAGAGAGAGAGGTATGGGCCGGGGAGAAAGAGGGCGGTCGAATTAAGTGTTAAAGCAGATTTCTGAGACAAAATCCGGGGACATTTTCGGTTCAGAGGCGTAAAGACCTCCAAAACATGTAGTGTTTTTGTCATTGAAAAACTAAAACGGGGACACTGCCCTTACCATTCATAAAGCAGCATTCAAAAGTTTCTCTCACCCTATTTATCCTAAATTGCAAAGGAATTGAATAGAAATTCAAATGATTAACAATTTGTATGTTCTTGGAAGGCCGTCTCGCAAATTATGCCGTGTAAAGCTGTTTATCATTTCCTTAGTTATATACACTGTACAGTGTGAGTAGTACGGTGCGCAGCTATACGTATAGTTTGGTCAACATTTTCTTTTTTTTTTTTTTTTTTTTTTTTTTTCGAATTTCAGGTCTTTCAATCACAGTGAAAACCGGAGACATTTCCGGGGACAGCAGTAGCCGGGGACAGGTCACTGAAAACGGGGACTGTCCCCGGAAAGCGGGGACGTCTGGTCACCCTAGTTAAAGGTTATTTCCTGCTTGGTACATTTCATAATGGCATACATTAATACTGTACCGGGAAGTGTTCATAAATACCACTAAAATATTGATGGTAATGGACAACAGACGGATTTTTCTTTGTTTGTACACACCGAGATATTAATTATGTTCGTATTCCCTGCTGTGGCTTGAGAATAAAGTACCATCAATAGAAACAGTTCAGTATGTAAAACCGTGTGGTATTCCGACGCGAAGAAATACACGGCCATCACAATCACCATTACTGCCATAAAATCTCTTGCTGTACTACCCAATCACCGCCACTCGAGCTCCTAACCCAAGATTCCCTCCCTCCCTCCACAATCACGGCTCCCACAATGACCACCAATACTACCATATAACCACAATTCCTTGCTATATACAATCACTACCACCGCTAACCCAAGATTCCCTCCCTCCCTCCACAATCACTGCTCCCACAATCATCACCATTACTGCCATTACCACAATTCTTTGCTATATACAATCACCGCCATCCCTAACCCAAGATTCCCTCCCTTCCTCCTACGCAATGTCCACCGTCACGTCGCCACCCCACACACACACACATATCTGTCATCATTAAACGTGAATCTTCCCAAAATGACCACGATCTTTCCTTTGGCAGTTAGCACAGTACTATAGAGCCTTACAGACAGCATGCACGTTTAAACACATCAATGAAAAAGCTCTTATGTCCATACCTTCTGCGTGTGCACCTCGATCCACAGAGTCCGCCGAGGGAGTGAGGCTGTGAGGGTTGCCCGGTTTCGCACGATTCATGAGGAGATTCGACTCTTTGGCTGCAGGGGGGTTGCCACACACTGGTTTTGGAGATACCACTCGGAGATCGACTTAAGTGTAGCTTGAACTATAATGTATATCTATTTAACAGTCGTAGTTATGAATGAAGCTTGAATTGTAATGTGGACGATAGATATGATGGCACAGATTTGGGCGCAGTAAAAAAAAGAAAAAGTTCGAGGTCGGGGTATATCAGTCATCCTGCTTCCACAGTAATAGGCCTAAGCACTTGTCAAAGCGCCTATACAGAGGTCTGCATTATCAAACTCTTCGAAGGCTCATTCCATCCATTTCGAAAGGCTCTCGGAAAAGTTGTCGGGGTTTCCATGGGTGGGTTGTTTCCTGAGCCCGGTGGTAGTTTTATAAGGCGTCTGCGCTGTGAACGGGAAACCCACTCATGATAATCCAACGTAGCTCCATATTAATAACCCTTCGAAGGCTTAGTAGATCAATTTCGAAATGCTCGCAGTAGCCGGGGTTTCCATGTGTGGTTTCCTGAGCCCGGTGGTAGTTTTGTAAGGCCTCCGCGCTACATGTGAATGGAAAACACACTCGATCGTGACAACTCGACGGAGCTCCTCTCTGACCTTAAAAAAATAGTCGTAACAAGAACCTGAAGCGTTTGATAATACGATTCTCAGTCATTTTGCTACCACGCTAATACGGGAATACCTCTAAGCACTCGTCAACGCGCTCATATAAACCTGAGAATAATGACCTTGATGAGAACAAAATCTACGAACAGACGGTATTTTGCAATGCACATAATTATGTGATTCAAGTTATTTTTTTCTATGACAGATGTCAAGGTATATGGCACTACTTAAACTTCGCTTTCCACGCTGTGACGCATGAAAACTTTGTTCACTAGGGCAAAATATTCTGTTTTCCATGCCTCGCTGAATCCGATATGTTCTGAGCGAAGCAGCGGCCAAAGCAGGGAATAGACAGGCGAACTTGTAGCGCTCCTGGAAAGGTTAACTTCTGTTTTGTTGATTTGGTTGTTAGTTAAAATAAACTTGTGAAGATAAACATTGATAACCCGCACGTCACACTGGCCCTGTGTCCCGGGGTAATGGTTCTTCCCCGCTGCAGGCTCTGGGGCCAGCGAGATCGTGATGAGCGCGGCTATAACGCGTCCCCATTGTACCTTTATCTTACAAGGCTGAGGGCAAGGCTGAGGGTGAGGGAGTGTCGAGTAATTACCAAACACTCATTTGCAAAGGTTGACTCTGTGGACAATATATAAAGATTCTTGTTGGTGATCTGTAACACCTTCATTCCCGAAGAAATATAACTCTACAACTAAATCATTACCTTTTATTGATATATTTTGAGGAAAGATAGCGATACGATGAGGCAAGAATTAGATAGGTAACGATGGATAATTAAGATGGAGGATAGATAAAGAAAATCAAACAAGTAAACAAACAGCAGTATGTAGCCTATATGGGGTGATTCAAAGGGGGGGAGTGCCCATACAATATTACCCATTTTGCTTTAGATAAATAGACTGAGTTAATTGCTATCCCTCAGAACGTGATATAAATAGGCAAATCTCTTCTTTAATTAAGGTGGCCTGGCCGGGCTCCTCATAGTTGCAACATTGAACAAAGATGGCAGCCTGTGTGTTTACCTGTGTGTGACCCAGACGTCCTGTTATCGTCGAGAGGATATCCTGTTCCATGGTCAACACGTAGGCTCCCTTCACACACAAAGATTCACTCGCCATGGTGCAGACCGGTGTGCTTGTCGCTGCCTTGCTCGCTCTGGGTGCTGGGGGCGCCCTCAACCCCGCCTCGGCCCTACAGTTCTGTGGCGCCCCTGATAAAGAAGTCGGATACTCAGAAGACGAAGTGATGTTTTCCAATACAGAAAAAAGCAATCTGTGGGCCGAAGGGTACGTGCAGCCGGGGAGATATTTTGCAGGGATCAGCGTCAAAGTAAATCAAGGGAATGTTCAACACGTAGCTTGGTTCCCTGCTGCCCCTTGCTTCCCTGACACAGGAGAGAAGTGGGATTGGGTGAAGGTGAAGGTAACAAAGGACCTACAGGGAACGCCTCCGACTCCAAATAATCATTGCTACATTCGCTTTGATCTTGTTTCCACTTATTGCAAAAAGAACTGTAATCGTCATGGTAATGTCTCATGTCGGTCCCTTGGAGGTCTGAGTGTTGTGGCTCGTGGGCCCTCAAACTGGAAAAGTGACCATCCAGAAATAAATTGTCTTGTAAAAATGGAGTCGAGGCCACCGCCCCCTCCTGTGTACATCTGCAGGAACCCTCCATTCAGGCCACCTCCAAACACTACGGAAACGACATCAACAACCACAGCCACAGATCTCTCCCCGTCTTCTGCGTCATCTGCGTCCTCGTCTCCGTCGGTGGTGCTGCTGATAGTGGTGCCGGTGGTGGCGGTGGTGATATTCCTGGTGATAGTGGTGGTGGTGGTGGTGGTGGTCTGCCGCAGGCGACGAAGACGCAGATCAGCGGCATCACGTTAGTATTGTGTCTTTTCCTTGTTGTGATTTTACGTAAGGTCACAGGTCGGTATTCTCAGACGCTTCCGCCGCTCACATCAACTATTTCCAAGGCCGAAAAAGGACATCAATCGGGTTATAGTGAGTGTTTTTTAGGTTTATGGTACAGAGGAAGACAAACTACCAGAAGGGTCATAAACTACCTCTGGAAGTGCCCGAAGCTCTTACGAAAGCCTTGTCAAATGTGTGTGCTTGGGTTCGGCGTCCAAACACACGTAATTGACAAAGCTTTCGTATACAGTGTTTAGGGCATTTCCACGAGTAGTTTTACGGGCTGGCGGTAGCGTGACCCTTCTTCTGTACCATGAAACTAAAGAGAACCTTGCAAACCGAGTGATCTCCTTTTCGACCTTTGGAAATACAGCTGACGCGAGAGGCGAAAACGTCGGAGAAAACCAACCCTTTTACGAAGCACACGTATTTGACAAGGGTTTCGAGGGAGTTTTGGGCATTTCCAGGGGAAGTTGTATGACTCAGGTTGTAGTTTGACCTTTCTTCTGTGCTATGAACCTAAACAGAACGCATTAGAACCCCTGCTGACCTCCTTTATGGCCTTTGGATATAGTTGATATGGGGAACGGGAGCGTTTGAGAACAAAGACCGTAGCACAGCCGGAAATGCGCTGCTCTCGTGGGGCTTCGAGTCTCAGCTGTCATATGTAGCTTTGTGGTTATTTATTTATTTTTATTTGACGATCTCTTTGCCGAGGCTGTTTGACCTTTCAAAGCTTATATGTGGAAAACTGTATTCCATCCTTCGTCTGTCTTTCTCAAACCTTTCCATGTTCCTTTGTTAAACCCACCCTCTCTCTCTCTCTCTCTCTCTCTCTCTCTCTCTCTCTCTCTCTCTCTCTCTCTCTCTCTCTCTCTCTCTCTCTCTCTCTCTCTCTCTCTCTCTCTCTCTCTCTCTCTCTCTCTCTCTCTCTCTCTCTCTCTCTCTCTAAGAATAGCAGCCACATCCTTTTCCTATGTAACTAACTACTTGTATTCTCTCCATCTTCATTACACTTCTCGTTCTTCTGCTTTGTATATTCAAGTCTAAGGCGCAAAAGAGCATCATGTTTTTTCTTTCCTCTCTTCGCAAAAATTCACTCAAGTCTGTCTACAGCTTAAAGGCCTCGCGGATGACCTGGTTATTGTGTCTTATGGGTGACAGATCAGGCTGAATCACCCCCCCCCCCACACACCCATTCAGCTCCCACACTCCCCTCTCGTTCTTGTAATCCGTCAGTTTCCCAATGAATAGTTCAGTGCTGTCTCTTACAACTGTCGGCCAATAATTTGCTTTTCTTGCCCTGAATTTCGTTTCCCAAGACTGGTTCCATTCCTGAGTCCCGTCTGGATCATCCCGGAGTATTTTGAAGTCCTTCTCAGTTTCCACTTTCCTCATGGTCTTCATTTGTCCACCATATAATTTACGTAAACCAGGAACATAATATGTGCATCAGTGTGTGTGTGTGTGTGTGTGTGTGTGTGTGTGTAATTCACCACGGCCTGATCACGAGTTGGACTCGCTTTCGCCAGCGGTACCCTCCCGACACGAGCAAGTGCTCATTATCGTCGATCTCTGGGTACTGCCAGGACCTCACACACCACACACCCCATCCCCCTTGCTCAAGGGGGGACAGTAACCATTCCTAGTCATCGGAAAGAATCCGGCCAGAGCGGGGCTCGAACCGCCGCCTGTTTGGCCGTGTAGCCTTGCAGCACGGCGCTCTAACCATAGAGCTACCGGAGCGGTATAAGCTAGCGGAGCGGATGTGTGTGTGTGTGTGTGTGTGATACTAGAAATGACAATACGTATATAGAATTATTAAAAACTGATTCTACTACTACTACTACTACTACTACTACTACTACTACTGCTACTACTACTACTACTACTACTGCTACTACTACTACTACTGCTACTACTACTACTACTACTATTACTTTTACTTATTTATATTATAACAACTGATCAACAGGCATGGGGGTCCAGTATCACCACCAGCCTGACCCACCCACACCCACACAAGACTATGTCATCGAGAACAACCTGTATGAACAGAACAACCTGTATGAACCTCTCCCTGGACCTGTAAACCCCACCAGTGCCAGGGATGACCAGCAACAAGTATACGTCGTGGAGAACAACCTGTATGAACCTCTCCCTGGACCTGCCAACCCTGGTGCTACATGTGAACGGCAAGGGACGGTAGTAGTGGAGAACGATCTCTATGAACCACTCGGTGTCCCTCGTACCAGCACCACCAGAGGACACACCCATAGATGAAGACACTGACTTGTATAATAAAGATTCCTATAATATAACGACAAGGGACAGCAGTCGTGGAAAATGGTCTCTATGAACCACTCAGTGTGTCTCGTACCAGCACCACCAGAGGACATACTTTAATAAAAAAAAGTAATGTGTATGATAAAGATTCCTATAATTGAACTCGACCATGCTGATTATGAAGCTTAGATACTGTCATGAACCAACTGAATGCGCGTCCTGTTATTAAGTAAGGCTTAAGTAAGTTTAAGTAAGGTTCCTGAATTCATGCACTTTTTATAGGAGGGGACAGCGCCGATAAGAAAACTACCACTAGGAGTCTTTTGGTTTGCCGCATAATCTGTTTCTTGTCCAAAGGCAAACAGACGGTCACAAACAGCATCATTACAGCTGATAACACTTGGACAGCGGCACAAACTCTTTCCTGGACGCTGGGCAACAAGCACACACCGTTCCTTGCCCCACTGCCTTAGGGTCATGTTCGTAAACTTTCAGCGCCAAGCACACACATTTAACAAGGCTTTCAGGGATTTGTGGGCATTTCCAGTGGTAGTTTTATGACCTGGTAGTAGTCTGGCAGAGTTCCTGCACCATGAAGGTAAAGAAACACTCAAGATGACGCGTTTAACC
Source organism: Eriocheir sinensis (assembly GCF_024679095.1). Classification (NCBI taxonomy): domain Eukaryota; kingdom Metazoa; phylum Arthropoda; class Malacostraca; order Decapoda; family Varunidae; genus Eriocheir; species Eriocheir sinensis. Next base: position 15,551,326 of record NC_066528.1, on the reverse strand, counting down.
TCTTCCTTGGCCTTTAGAAATGACTGAGGTAAGAGAAGGATGTGTTTGAGAATAGTGACCTTAGAGCACCGGACTGTTACTTAGCCTTGTGTTACAGCGTGTTGCCTGTGTTAAGTTAAGTCACGGTGTGTTGGTGGCCGTGTTTCTGATTAAGGCAATATATAAAGATTCTAATTGATGGCAACATAAAACTGTCATTCATGAGCGCTGTAATTACAAACCACTATCTTTTATTAACATATTTTAAGGAAGGATTGTATTTCAACCCAATAGATAAGGAAAACACGAAACACAAACAGGAGCTATACAGTCTGTATGTGGGGTACGCGCTGAGGGTTAGGGGAAGTAACTCGTGAGGGAACCCGTAGTGCCCACACATTAGGTGTTATCCGTTTTGCTTTACATAGAGTGAGTTATTATTTGGAACAATGTGGTATAAGTTGGAAAATCTTTAATTAAGGTGGCCTGAGCTCCTCATAGTTGCAACAGTGAACAAAGATGACAGCGTGTGTGTGCGAGACGTCGCCGAGAGGATATCCTGTCCCATGCTGAACCCGTAGGCTCGCTTATCCACACACAGAGATACACTCGCCATGGTGCAGACCGGTGTGCTTGTCGCTGCCTTGCTCGCTCTGGGTGCTGGGGGCGCCCTCAACCCCGCCTCGGCCCAGCAGGACTGTGGCGCCCCTGATAGAAGAGTGGGATACTCGGAAGAAAACGAAGTGATGTCTTTCAATGCAGTAGGAAACAATCTGTGGACCGAGGGGTTCGTGCAGCCGGGGAGAGATTTTGCAGGGATCAGCGTCAAAGTAAATCAAGGGAATGCTCAACACGTAGCTTGGTTCCCTGCTGACCCTTGCTTCCCTGACACAGGAGAGAAGTGGGCGAGGATGAAAGTGAACGTAACAAAGCACGAAGGCTGGAATCGTGGTAAAAAATATTGCCTCATTATCTTTGATCTTGTTACTGATTATTGCCGAAGGAAATGCACTCGTCATGAGCGTGGCGAATGTCGGTCCCTTGAAGGTCTGAGTGTTGTGGCTCGTGGGCCCTCAAACTGGAAAAGTGGTTATCCAGGAACATATTGTCTTGTATATGTGGGGTCGAGTCCATCGCTCCCTCGTGAGTACATCTGTGAGAACCCTCCATTCAGGCAACCTTCACGCACTATCCCACCTACAACCACCACCACAACCACGACTCCGACAACCACAACTACAACCACGACCTCCATCACCCCAACCACGACAACAACAACCCCAACAACGACTACAACCACGACTACCACCACCCCAACCACGACTACCACCACCCCAACCACGACTACAACAACCACAACTACAACCACCCCAACAACTACATCTGCGTCTTCGTCTCCGTCGGTGGTGCTGCTGATAGTGGTGCCGGTGGTGGAGGCGGTGGTGATATCCCTGGTGGTGGTGGTGGTGGTGGTCTGCCGCAGGCGACGAAGACGCAGATCAGCGGCATCACGTTAGTATTGTGTCTTTTCCATGTTGTGATTTTACGTAAGGTCACAGGTCGGTATTCCCAGACGCTTCCGCCGCTCACATCAACTATTGCCAAGGCCGAAAAAGGACATCAGTCGGGTTATAGTGAGTGTTTTTTTAGGTTTTTGGTACAGAAGAAGACTAACTACCAGAAGGGTCATAAACTACCCCTGGAAGTGCCCGAAGCTCCTACGAAAGCCTTGTCAAATGTTTAAAAATATGACCTTGATAAACCATATTAATTTCGGCGCCCAAGCACTTGATAAAGCTTTCGATGGAGTTTCGGGCAATTCCAGGGGAAGTT